>NC_053156.1:288366804-288384651 GCF_016835505.1 Polypterus senegalus
CTCCACAGCCTGGTTGCGGGCTTGGATGGCCGCTAGGGGGAGCTGCATGGACTCAGCAGCCTGGCTGGATGAAACTTCAGCCCCACCCGAAGGTGCAATTAGGACCAGGTGGTCAAGCACCTGGAACACTTCCGGGTGGGTTATAAAAAGGGAAAGCCAACACCACTCGAGGAGCCAGGGTCGGGAGGAGGAGGACTACGCTTGTGGAGGAGTGGTGGCAGAGGAAGAAGAGTGTGTTGTGCTTTAGGACTGTGTTTGGGCTGTGTGGCACGGGGAAGACGTGTCCCACAGTTGAAGAGAGAAATTAAGTCTTTGTGTTTTTATACGTTCCTCCATGTCTTTCTGTGTCGGGTCAGGTGCCTATATAGCGCCTTTGTTACAGTAGGCTTTGGTAATTCTAGTGTTAAGTCTTCAATCTGCCTCAAGAAAGATTAAAGATATGAAGAGGTAGGGGAAGTGACGGTGAAGGGGGTAGGGAATGAGAACGGCGCCTGTACATATGTGCCACATGGCTACCCTGTTGGACGCTGCCAATAGTTGATTCTACATTAAAATGAAATAAAAATAAAAAGAGGAATAACCTTGGAGGTCAATCATCACCCTGAAAGTGGATAGTAGACGTCACGTAGTATATGTGTACCAAATTTCAGGTCAATAGGTCAAACGGTTTGGGAGCTACAGGTGATTTAAAATCCTGGACAGACAAACAAACAGCCATGGTGGCGTATTATATATAAAGATAGGAGGATGATGGAGTTAAGCAGAGGGTTTAACCATTCATTCATTTTATAACCCAATTTTCCATTTCCAAATCAGAACTCATCGTAGGCCACTTCAGAATAGTCCAAGGTGTTGTTCTTTGCCATTCTTGGGTGCTTTTAGCTGTGTGCTTTGTTGGAGGATCCATGACCTGTGACTGACACAGAGCTTCCTGACACTAATCAGTATGTTTTGCTTCAGAATGTCTTGAGATTTCATTGTTTCCTGCACAGACTCAAGCCACCTAGCTCCAGACCCAGTAAAGCAGACCCAAAACATAACTGAGACTGCTCCATGTTTCACACTAGGTATGGTGTTCTTTATTTTTGAAAGCTTCATTTTTTCATCTGTGAACTTTGAGCTGATGTATCTTGCCAAAGAGCTCCAGTTTTATCTCATCTCTCCAAAGGACATTCTACCAGAAGCATTGTGGCTTCTCAATTTGCATCTTAGCAAATGCCAGTCTGGCTTTTGTTTTCTTTCTTTCGCTTTTTTTTTATTGATTTTATTAAAAGCAAGTGACATTTCATGCAATTCAAACTTAACAAGACTAAATTCAATTCAACCCCCACCCATGAGAAAGAGAGGAAGGCCAACAACCAAAGTAAAACTTTAAATGTGGAAGAGAGGGAAGATAATCCTTTTCCCCAATATAAATGCTTATTCTAACTTTCAATTTTATTACTGGGCGGCAAATATACAAGCTATAAAAACCTGGACATTCACAAATAGATAAACAGACACAGGCTTGGTCAGCAATAGAAATAAAATCCTGCAGTACTTCTTTATATTCCTTGCTTTGTACCCCAATAAATACAAGTCATTGCCAATATACTAACAGCCCAGTTTTGCTTCACACACTCAGAATATAGAACCAATGTAGGAAGTATTTTAAGATAAAGACGCTTTTATCTGTGGCACCTCTGCATGAGAACCACCTTTTTCCATCCTCGCAAACGTACGCAGTTTTTAATGTCTAGAAATCATTTGAGATCAAATCACTTAGAGATTTGTACATAGACAACGTCTTCGCATCCTACAAACAATTACACTCCAAATTTAAATTTCCAGTAACACATTTTTTTCACTATCTTCAAATCAGAAACTTTGTTAAACAGAACCTGCCCAAATTTCCTCGCCTCCCAGCTACCTCTATGCCAGATAAAACATTGATCAGTCTTGAGGACTCAGACCACGTTTCCGTAACATATAAATATATTACAGTGGGAAAATGATCTCTCACTCAACATCTCAGAAAAGGAGTGGAAGGTAGCAATGCACAGAATTCACTTGAGCTCCATAAGCATAAAGCATACAATTATTCAACTCAAAATTATATATCGAGCGGATCTGTCTCGTTTAAAATTGTCTAAAATGTTTCCAGGGCAAGATCCAACCTGCGAACGCTGCAATCAAGTTCCAGCCTCACTGGGTCACATGTTCTGGATCTGCCCAAACTGACCTAATTCTGAACTAAAATTTTTAAAGGCCTCTCAGATAGCCTTGGTGTCACAATCACTCCTAATCCACTAACAGCTGTGTTTGGTGGTCTCGCAGAGGGGCTTAAAGTGGAGAAGGACAAGCAAACTGTGATGGCTTTTACTTCACTATTGGCACGTAGACTTGTCCTGCTTAACTGGAAGAATCCTGTCGCCTCTTTTGGGCAATTTTAAACAACATAGATCTGCTCGATATAGATTTTAAGTTTAATAATTACATGCTTTGTGCATATGGAGCTAAAATGAATTATGTACATGGCTGCCTTCCGCCCCTTTTCTGAGATGTTGAGTTTGAGATCCTGTTCCCACTGTACTCTGGGATCTTTGAAAGGAAGGGACTTTAAAATGATTTTAGAAAAGCTGACTGAGTCTTCAAGACTGATCAATATTTCTTCTGGGAGAAAGCCTTTTGCTTTTTATTAGCACCCACTTTTGCAACTCAAAATGTGTTGTGTT
The DNA here is from genome assembly GCF_016835505.1 of Polypterus senegalus. Classification (NCBI taxonomy): domain Eukaryota; kingdom Metazoa; phylum Chordata; class Cladistia; order Polypteriformes; family Polypteridae; genus Polypterus; species Polypterus senegalus. The sequence goes on from NC_053156.1 coordinate 288,369,519, forward strand.
CTCACTTGCACTAATCCATCCTCAAATATGAACTATTAATGCTTAAAAAAAAGGATGATGGCTGCAGGCAGAGATTATCACACCTTGCTGGTGGCATTCAAGGCTTTCTGACTAAGCATGGTCTTTGTCTTTCTGGAACCTCTTCAAAAAGTTCTCAGATCAGACATTGTTCCAGTTGGGCCTCAATGGATAAAAAAGTACCAAGTGAGCTTTCATGAGACTGGCAAGCGTTGATGCCCCACTGCACAAACTAGATTGCTTGATCAGAGGACTACAACAAATGAACAATTTTTTGTGAATATACTGTACATAAGCTAGAACAGAAGTTTCTTATTGAAGAAAATTTAGATTTTTTGTTTTTCCGTCATTATATATATTTTTGGAAGTTAGCAGATAAAAAACAATAAATAATTTTTGGAGCTTTTAATCAACAGAAAAACACAATCATTTTTCAAATTCTAACTTGGTGGAAAACATTGAAAATGACATTTCATATATATTTTGTACACAGTGGTAAATGTTTAGAAAAACAAGAAAAATACAAAGGCTACAAATATTTGTTTCTATTCTATTATATATCTTATATAAACTGTTTCAAATTTAAACAGACAACAAATTAAACCATAATACCATTGCTACTGAGGCACTATATGATAGATAGATAGATAGATAGATAGATAGATAGATAGATAGATAGATAGATAGATAGATAGATAGATATGAAAGGCACTATATAATGATAGATAGATAGATATGAAAGGCACTATATAATGATAGATAGATAGATAGATAGATAGATAGATATGAAAGGCACTATATCATAGATAGATAGATGGATAGATATGTATTATAATAGTTTGTTTCATTTTTGCCAGAGATACTTTATAGAACATTTTATTTGGCTTTATTGCATTACTAACATTACTAGTTATAATTATCGGGTTTCCTAAACTTTGGCATCTTTTGCTTTCTAATGGGGTTCAGACAATGAGTGTGACTCGTCAACATGTCTGAAAATAATTCCACTATTCAAGTGTCTTTGATTTAAAAAATTCAAAGCAAAACAGTTTACAAAAAAATAAAGAGAATAATTGATAATACAAAAGAAAAGTTCTTATATGAGATGTTTCTGTACAAGTCTTGCAGATCTTGTTATTTTTCTTTGAGTTTCTCCTGTAAGTTCTCTATATAACTTACAGTCATATGTTCATATGTCAAACTTACACACGTGATACATGAATGTGCAGAACACTGCATGCCATTGCTACTACAATAAAAACAAGGCAGATCAAAGAGTTCTGTTTCTATCTAACGGAACACTCGAGTTTAGATAAAGCTGAGCACTAAGGAAGTCCCATTACAAGTTAGCTGTAGGTGTTAAACAGACTTGTCATTTATCTACAATATATAGTTATGAGAAACTCACATTCTAAACAAATGAAACAATCACTTATTAAAATTAAACATTTTAAGACTAGGTCTTACACACAAGTTAAGTGATTTATTGAGAAAATGTTTGTATCTGATGTTTCTTTCAACAACTGGTTGTAAAGGTTTAGTAAAAGTGCTGAGTGCGGCTGTGAGGGCAGCCAAATGGCACAATAACAAATAAAATGTGTTGTCAGTATTAAACCCGAGGGTCCTGCAGCTGCATAAAATTGATAGAGAATAACATAAAAGCATTATGTCATATTTGTAAGTACAGTTATGAGTTGGCATTAGTGAATATAAGTGGGACAATTTTTTTTTTCATATGGACTTTATATTTGCATGCATAGATAAGACTGCATGTTCCAAACGTATTGACAATAGTATGGTGGAGGTTGATGCACTTGGATCCCTCTTTAAAATATTGCATTTATTTTACTTTAACTTGTAAGCCAACTCTTGAAAGTGCTCAAGCTTGTCGAAGAAAATCTTGATGTGTTATTCTCTGATTTGTTCTTTTCAACCTTAGCGATTATCACAGCTTGTTGCTTCATGCTTTTCAGTGCATCAATGCGATCCAGGAAGCCTGGTTTGGCTTCATCTTCCTCGCCTTTGATGAGTAAATCAATGTATTCTGGGGTGGACAGAGGGTTGGGCTTCAGTGCTATTTCTTTCAGGCGAGCAAGGCACAATGACGTTTGCTCCATGAGCTGTAGCACTTGCTTTTTTAACTGCTCAATTTCTTCTGTTTGCTTCTGCATAATCTGCTGGGTGTTTAGTTTTTCTCCATAAGCTTTCTCATACTTTTCCTTCAAGTCATTGGCTGGTCTTTTTTCTGTTGTTTTTACATAAGTCCACTTGTACTTTTGATTAAAGTGAACATTCCAGACACATTTTCCAGGACAAACTTTACAGTGTCCTTTACGATTCATTGCAGCACAGCCATGCTTTTCTCTGTCATCTGCAATGCTACATGGGTGATGACAGGTGATATGGCAATTGGCACAGTTGGTAATAAATTCACCAGGTGTTGTAATTTGAATCTGAACAGGTTTATTTATATCAAATTCAATTTCATAATTCTTGTTTGTGCTGATCTCAGCTTCATGTTTCTCCAGGACCTGCCTAAGTTTTTGAATTTGATCCATTTTTGAAAGCCCAATCTGGATTTGAGGTTGTAACCCTTGAACTGCGACCTCCAGGTGCCTGCGCTCTTTAAGAACTTCCCTTGTTAGGCTCAAACTTTTTGTTTCCAGCTTGATTACAGAATCAAAAAACTGTTTTAGGCTCTTTGTCCCCATCTTCCAGAACATTTTGTCAAAGTTATCATCATCTTCACTCTCTTCATCTTTGTCACTACTTGCATTTTTAGATAGTGAATTATCTGCAAACAAGGCTGAATTGTTAAACTTGAAATGAACAGGAATTCCTTTTTTCCCTTTGGGACAGGGCACACCAGAAACACTGATCGCTTCTAGGACAGGTGGCTTTTGTCCATCAGCAAATGTGACAAGTAGCTGTATGTTCTCTGCAACGTCTTTACCAAATATGGAGAGAATTGCATCAAACACGTACTTCTGTGCATGCGTCAAGCGAGCCAGTGATGCTTGGGTTACAAAGCACACTGCGTCAATCGCATCTATGCCATCTGAAGAGGAAAAAAACTCCCGGATATGTTCAGTAATCAATTGGTCTCTCTTGATTCCTCGTGTGTCTCCAAATCCAGGTGTGTCTATGATTGTAATGGAGTATGGAATGCTGAATCCATCTTGATAGTTGATTTCATAGGCTGTGATTGTGGAGGTCTGACTCTCTGCTTGGGATTTGGATGAACCTTCATCTATTAATTTGAATCGATGTCCATCTTCCCATTTAACTCCCAAGATGTAGTTGATCATTCCATTGATTAAGGTGGTCTTCCCGGCTCCTGTTGCTCCAAGAACCATTATTGTTTTCCGGCTCTTTGAGTGGGCCTTCCCAAATTTGCATTTCCTACAGTTTGCATCCTTATCAACAAAAAATTCTTTCAAAGAAATTGTGTAAATATCTGGAGGTCCTTTGCTCACTAATTTACTCTGTCTTCGAATCTTCTCCGAAATGTTTTTACACTCATCAAGTGTGGACACAACTAATTCACTGCTGGGGGCGCTTCTGCCTTTATCTCGACAATCGGCCAGCACTCTGATAACATACTCTGTTTGAGGATTGAGCCCTCGGATTACACCCTCGGTAGAGTTCTCAGCCACTTCAGTCCACTTGGTCTGATCATTGTTGAGGTCTCTTTGTTTTTTGTATTGAATCATGTAGTTTTGGATGTTGACTTCACTTCCAATGACATTCGGCTTCTCCCATCTTGCTGCTATTTCATTGGAGTCAATGGTAATAATCGAAAGCTGGCTAGGTGGGCTTGTGGGGAGTGTTTGCACTTTTCCAGTTTCATTACTGGGACTAGTAGTACCAAAGATGCAAACTGCTCTGCTTCGGAAGACATATACTGAGTTAGGACTCAAGCCTTGGACCATAAATTCGTCTTCTTTCTCTGATGTGTCCACAGAACTCCATTCATCTTGTCCTGTCAATGGTGTACTCTATTCTGTAGTGAACGACACTCTCACAGCCAGCCTCTGGGTGGGACATCTTCAGAGTCACACTCTCATGAGTCACCTCGCAGACAACTGGTACACCAGGAATGGAAGGAAGTTGAAGATTTTCATTCTTCTTTATTCCTTGTTCATAAAGATAAACAGATGCCCCAGGATAAGATCCATTTTCTGAGGATGCTACAATAAATGCTGTATCAGGATTATTTTTATTTGCTGCTGCAACTTCAGAGAACAACTTAGCCTTCTGTATCATTTTCTCAGCCACAGAGTGCATTGAAAACCATGGCTTCTCTTCTTGATTTGTGAGTATCTCTGATGAGACAGAATGAGGACCTGACTCCATTAATGGTTGACTAAGAAATTCTTTTAGAGTTGAAATGTAGGATTCTTTATTCTTCAGGGATGTGAATGTAAAGCAGACCACATATTTAGATGTTTGATTCAGCACTTCTCTATTTAGCTCGGCTTCTGAAGATGTCATTTTTATATCTTTCAGTTTTTGCATATATCCTGTAAGACAGCTGAGCTCCTTATCTTTGTCGTCCAGCCAACTGCTTAGTCTAAAGTAACTAAAGGGTGACTCTTTTTTAAATTTCAACAAATCTGCCAGAACAGTTTCTTGTTTACCTCCACCACGAATGGCTGGAAGAATTTCAGTTAAATTTCTTTGAAAAATCATTTTGTATTCTAAACACTTTTTTTTAAAGTAACGAATTTTATTCTGTACGTCAGGAAATTGAATGGCGGCTGCGTCTTTCATCAAGTCATTGCACCTCATTTCAATCTCACTGAACTCATCCAGGATGCTTTGTGACTGATTAACCAAACCCACGCTTATGTGATGAACAATCTGAGCTGCTTTGGAATCTAAAAGAATTAAAGGGTATAGCCATACCCTCATAGGGATCGCATGTTCTCCATTAGGCCCAATTTTTTGGGGGAGAGAAGCATAAACTTTAATGGCCTCTTCATATGAAACCGGATTGCTATCCAGAGCCACATCTCCATAAAACTGGCAAGTAAATTTCTGAATATTTGCTTGTTCTGCACCTGTCATTTTAAGTGATCCCTCACCTTTGATTATATTTGGTATTTTCCTGATCATTACTTGCAGATTACCTTGTATATCTTGCATGCTTTCATTCATGAGATGTTTCTTGATCAAACAGAAAAAATGCCTGAGCGCCATAAAGTATCCCGGTGACAACATGAGTTGCTATTCCCTGCTCAAACACATACGGGTGCTTCACGTTGCCCCGTCCTAAGTGATTCATGGTGAGCTGTGTAAACTGTGTTGTCATCTTGTATTGTAGCGTAACACGGGCCTGGCGTTTTGAAGTCTTGTTGTCTTTTAGATATTTTGCAGATCCTTCCACTTCAACCAAACCTCCCAAGAAACTCGCTTTCAAGGAGGCCTCCACATTCAGAGCAGACGATTTGTCCTCAAGAGAATCTGAGGCGATAATATGAAACTCAGAGTTACGCTGAGATTGAGTGGCAATATCCTGTTTTAATGACTCCAAATCCCAAAGAGACATAGCTGTAGAAAATAAATGTTTAATTAGGTTAATTAATGTGTATATCTACTTTTATACTTAATATACTTATAGTATATTATACTTAGTATACTTAAAGCTAAATGCATAGCAGATTTAAAAGTCCAGTTGTGTTAGCTATAGTCTTCTAACAGTGTTAATAAATCAACTGTCAACTTGTTGAGTGATAAAAATATTTAATGTGTAGATGACATTTTATTACACCTCCTGTAACAGATTCAGACAATTATCAGTCTTACCATAATTCATTACCACTTCATATCTGCCATTCCCAGTCCCCTACTCCACACCGTTTCTTTTCTTTATGGAGTTACATTTTATTCTCAATAAAATTTAAGAGTCTCATAGTCACTAGGAGAGGTGGTGGCACTGAATTGCATAAGGCAGTTGTGCTTCTTGTCCGTCTTGAGTTTGCTTTTTCCTGTTTCATTTTCAAGTTCAGGTATCTTTTGAGACTTTAGTGAAAGTTTTGGTAAGTTTGTGCATTCATTTCTCTGCTTTATAGATTTGCCCATTTGTGTATTTATAGGGGATAAACATAATACCATTATTTTAATACTGGAAAGATGCCAGGTTGGTACCGGGTCCTGCTGTAACTGTTCTTTGATTAATTCACCTTAAGAGTTCAAATCTTATTTATTATAAGATGAATTTATATTTGCAATCTGAAATGTTATTTATATTAACCTTGGAAGTTAGAGGATGCCTGAGGAGCGGAGAAGAAGTGTACTGGTGCCGATAATTAAGAATAAGGGGGATGTGCAGGACTGTAATAACTACAGGAGGATAAAATTGACAAGCCCCATCATGAAGTTATGGGAAAGAGTAGTGGAAGCTCAGTTAAGAAGTGAGGTGATGATTAGTGAGCAGCAGGATGGTGTCATGACAGGAAAGAGCACCAGAGATTCAATGTTTGCTCTGAGGATGTTGATGGAGAAGTTTAGAGAAGGCCAGAAGCAGTTACACTGCGTCTTTGTGGACCTGGAGAAAGCATATGACAGGGTGCCTTGAGAGGAGCTGTGGTATTGTATGAAGAAGTCGGGAGTGGTAGAGAAGTATGTAAGAGTTGTACAGGATATGTACGAGGGAGTGTGACTGTGGTGAGGTCTGCAGTAGGAGTGACGGATGTATTCAAGGTGGAGGTGGAATTACATCAGGGATCGGCTCTGAGCCCTTTCTTATTTACAATAGTGATAGACAGGTTGACAGATGAGATTAGACAGGAGTACCTGTGCACTATGATGTTTGCTGATGACATTGTGATCTGTAGCAAGAGTAGGGAGCAGGTTGAGGAGACCCTGGAAAGGTGGAGATCTGCTCTAGAGAGGAGAGGAATGAAGGTGAGTAGGAACAAGACAGAATACATGTGTGTAAATAAGAGGGAGGTCAGTGGAATGGTGAGGATGCAAGGAGTAGAGCTGGCGAAAGTGGATGAGTTTAAATACTTGGAATCAACAGTACAGAGTAATGGGGAGTGAGGAAGAGAAGTAAAAAAGAGAGTTCAGGCAGGGTGGAGTGGGTGGAGAAGAGTGTCAGGAGTGATTTGTGACAGACGGGTATCAGCAAGAGTGAAAGGGAAGGTCAGCAGGACAGTAGTGAGACTAGCTATGTTATATGGGTTGGAGACGGTGGCACTGACCAGAAAGCAGGAGACAGAGCTGGAGGTAGCAGAGTTAAAGATGTTAAGATTTGCATTGAGTGTGATGAGGATGAACAGGATTAGAAATGAGGACATTAAAGGGTCAGCTCAAGTTGGACGGTTGGGAGACAAAGTCAGAGAGGCAAGATTGTGTTGGTTTGGACATGTGTGGAGGAGAGATGCTGGGTATATTGGGAAAAGGATGTTAAGGATAGAGCTGCCATGGAAGAGGAGAAGAGGAAGGCCTAAGAGAAGGTTTATGGATGTGGTGAGAGAGGACATGAAGGTGATGGGTGTAACAGAACAAGATGCAGAGGACAGAAAGATATAGAATAAGATGATCCGCTGTGGCGACCCCTAACGGGAGCAGCTGAAAGACGAAAAAAAATGTGAAATCTTAATGACTTGTTGCTCTGGAATACCTAAAACAGGCATAGTGTAAGACATTTTAAGTTAAATGCACACTAAGGGCAGTAATTCAATCTAATACTCCACCCAAAAAGGGTTTTTTTTTGTATGTTACTTACTCCATGTTGTTTGTAACATACGTTCTTTCAGATCTTCTCAGCTTTTTGGCTGAGTAAAATTTTTAATCACATGATTTCCACTAAACATACAAGATAAACAGGAAGGAGGCATTCTCATAATACCGTGCCTTGTAACTGAAGACAGGACTCTCGACCAGTGAATGACAGGGATAGGCACGATCCTCAATTCAAGTGCACAATATTATGGGAAAGCGACTTTCCTGTTTATGTTTATCTTGTAAGATGAGTGTTTTGGAAGTTAAGCATTAATAATATTTTAATTTTTCAAATTGTGACCCTATGAATGAAAAATGGTGTCTGAAGTATATGACATATGCCACTGGACAGAACAGGTCACCATTACGTTTCCTGATACCATAAACTGTTTTCTCTGATACTGCATGAAAGCAAGAGGTTAAAACTTTTTTCTTGCCTATCACTACAAACTACATGCGGTAAGTAACATGTGAAAAATATCATTTTTGGGTGGAATTTTCCTTTAAAGTAAATGTTGCAGCCAATTAAAAGTGTTCTTTTGCTTCGCTTCTCTTCTCATTTCATTTTACCTTTGAAACTGTCACAGCACTCGGCAACTGCACTCTGTGAAGAGCGCTATAGACATATAAAAAGAACAGAATTGAATTAAATAGTTTGAAACCTAACAAATCACAGTGACCACATAACATTTTCCTCAGGTGCTTAAAGACGTTAGTGAGTACATGTATAAACCATTAAAAAATATCGCTTGAAAATCTCTACACACTGGGGAAATTCCTATAGACTGGAGGCTAGCAAATATCATCCCACTGTATAACAATTGGGTTGAACCAGGTACAAATAGGCCAGTAAGCTTAACATGCATGACAGTTAAGTTAATGGAAGCAATTATTAAATAATGATCAAGCAACATATGGCAAGAGTAGGACTGACAACAAATACTCAAAATGGGTACAGATGTTGTGTTTCAGTAGAATTCTATGAGGAAGCAACCAAAGCATACGATCATAGAGGTGCATATGATATTAGACTTTTGATAAGTTACTACATCTACATCTCATTAATCATCTGAACTTATCATTACTTACAAACCAGAGTGCACAACCTGCTCCAAGGATTAATAAAATAACAGTGGGGTGTTGAGCTTTTAGCTACATGGCCCCAAAGCTGTAGAATGCTCTTCCTGCTACTATAAGAGGTGCCTTTTCAGTCTCCATCTTTTAAATTCAGGCTGAAAAGTCACAACTTCAGTTTAGCACACCCTGAGTAGAGCTGCTGATTAGCTGGGCATACTGCATATCTGTGGTTAGTCATTATGACTAAAATATACCTGTAAGTAATATGACATGTAAATGTGGTAAGGTGAAGTCTGTGGCTCATTGCCTTTTAAGGATGGGATGTGGTAGTGTGGATGTAGCTGTTCCCAGGAGCGATGTGGGGCATTTCTACACTTAAATGCACAGGTGAGGAATCGTCCGTGTCCATAATTGATCCCTGGAGCTGTTAATCACCACACCTGTGCCTGATCCCCACATATAAAAGGAGAAGCGTGAGTGCGAGAGGAGGGATAAATGGAACAAAAAGGAACAAAAGATTGCTGAAGAGCATTCCCAGATAGGACAATACAGCCATCTAGAGAGGACAGACAGCATGAACATGGGCCCCGCAAAGAAGCGTAGACTGTGGCACTTTAGGCACTGGGTCGCACCAGGTACAGAATACACTTGAGGTCCATATGTGCGAACCATTCAGTAATCTTTTATTGAGCACATTTATCTTGTTTAAAATTGTCTACATTTTTTCAGGGCAAGATTCAACCTGTGAATATTGCAATCGAGCTCCAGCCTCACTGGGCCGCATGTTCTCTTCATGCACCAAATTAACAACATTTTGGACAAATGCCTTTGCATGCCTCTCAGACTGCCTTTGTGTCACAATCACTCCTAACCCATTAACATCTGTGTTTGATGGGCTTACAGAGAGGCTTAAAATGGAGAAGGACAAGCAAACTGTAATTTCCTTTACTACACTACTTGCATGTAGACTAATCTTGCTCAACTGGAAGGATCCCACCCCACCAGTTTTAAGTCAGTGTATAACTGATGTTCAGTACTACTTTAAATTGGAAAAAACAAATTCTCACTTAGATGATCTGTTCAAAACTTTTTAAAAATATGGCAGGATCTAATCAATAACATTTTAGAATAAGCTTCCATTTCAGTAAAGAGGATACAGTAATCCCTCCTCGATCGCGGGGGTTGCGTTCCAGACCCCCCCGCGATAGGTGAAAATCCGCGAAGTAGAAACCATATGTTTGTATGGTTATTTTTATATATTTTAAGCCCTTATAAACTCTCCCACATTGTTAACATTATTAGAGCCCTCTAGACATGAAATAACACCCTTTAGTCAAACGTTTAAACTGTGCTCCATTACAAGACAGAGATGACAGTTCTTTCTCACAATTAAAAGAAAGCAAACATATCTTATCTTTAAAGGAGTGCCGTCAGGAGCACAAAATGTCAGAGAGAGAGCTCAAAGAAAAGCAAACAATCAAAAAATCAATACATGCTTTTAAGTATACAGAAGCACCGCGATAAAGCGGCATTTTGTAGAAGAGCGTCCGTGTCCTCTGTGCAAACAGCCCCTCTGCTCACACCCCCTCCGTCAGGCAGAGAGAGTGAGAAAGATAGAGAGAAGCAAACAAGCGCCACGCGGGAAGCATATCTTATAGCATTGAGGAGTTTTAGTTAATATGTAATACATGCTTTGATTGGGTAGCTTTTAAGCCAACCGCCAATAGCATCCCTTGTATGAAATCAACTGGGCAATCAAACTGAGGAAGCATGTAACCTAAATTAAAAGACCCATTGTCCAGAAAGCGTGAACCAGCGAAAAATCCATGATATATATTTAGATATGCTTACATTTAAAATCCGCGATAGAGTGAAACCGCGAAAGTCAAAGCGCGATATAGTGAGGGATTACTGTACTCTTCTTTTCTTGCGCCTTTTATAGAATAGCTGCGGTTGCTGGCTCCTCTCTCTTTCTCTTGGGTGTGGGTTGAATTTTGCTTTGACTTGTTAAATTTGACTTGACTGTTTGGAATGTTATCTGTTTGTAATTAAAATCAATAAAAATATATATATTAAAAAAAAGTATCTGTAAATCAATAGTTCATTCAATCTGAGTTCTAAATTAACAAATCTATAAAGAGAAAGCATTAAATCTTATTTCATAAAAAAACCATAAATCTTCAAAAAACAATGCAGTTGATAAAATATGTAAATAAGTAAATAGGTAAAATATGAAATACCTTGTCTTTATGCTGATTTAGTTTAAACACAAGTCAAAGTAAACTTACAAAGTTCTACTTTATATTTTTTAACATCTTCCATACTCTCTCCTTTTTTGGAATTGGGGTTATACATTTCCTAAAAATATTGTAATGCTTACCAAAAGATTTCTGGTACAAAAAGCCATACCAAGAATGTCTTCTATTAACAGCACAAACTGTTTCTCTTCCCAGAAAGAAAAAAAATCCTAGTGAATTCATAATACAGGGTGGCCCAGATCTAATTATGTAGATCCAGATCGCCTGGATGACTTTGATTTATGCGGGGACGATTCCAGTTCGGAGAAGACGATTCTTCATGTCGTCAGTTTGCACACTTCTCGGTGGTCCAGGATTTTTCGGGTGATTTTCTATGTGATAAACTTAATAAGTTATAGCGTAATGAAAATTGCATAATCTGGACCACCCTATAGAAGACTCGAAAAGTAAAGTCTATTTAAGCTAAAAACTCTATTGATAATTATAGATGAATACCATTTACTGGTGGTGCAGTGAGAAGACCAGAGTTTGTGCCCCAAGTCCCCCACATGTGTAGTCTGGATGTTCTCCAATGTGACTGTGTGGGTTTCCTCCGAGGGGTATTCAGGTTAGATGAATTGGTGACACTAATATGGCCCTTGGGTGTGTGTGTTTGCACTGTGATGGACCAGTGACCTTGTCCAGAGTTTGTTCCTGCTTTGTGCCCTATGCAAGCTGAGATTCTGCTGGAATCCCTGGTCTGGATTAAGTGGGTTAGAAAATGACTTGACCATTTACTTGTTATCTTGCTGAAGAAGTTGATTTTTTATTATTTTATTACATCATGCATATTTTATTCCAGACACACATAGCTTTCTTATGTATTAAACATTTTTTTATTGACATACCTGGAATGAGTGAGTCCTTACGACTGTCATAGAGCATGCCAAGCTGGAAAGGTCGACCAAGGGCTGCAATTTTCATTACTGAATTTTCTCCAGAAGACATTGTTAAAGATGGTAATTGTTACCTTTCATAAAGAAATTAAAATATTACATGCTGCATATACTGTATATTTGCACTCAGTCTAACTGATTTCAGAATGGTGTTGTTCCAATTTCATGACATTGCAGCAGAAAGTGGTCAATGAACAAAGAGATAAACATCAATAACTATGTAACATTAAACAACTGAAAACATAAATATGAGGCATAAATATCCTACATTTATCAGGCAGACCAGGTAATCACCAAAAATACAAGTAAAGCTGGCGGCACACTATACAGCATTTAGTCAGTGGGGATGTCAAACTCTTTAACCGCTGTTTCTGGATCTCATCACCTTGAGGACGCATGAGGATGCAACTCCCTTCACAAAAGTTTAGTTTTCCATGTGCCCTCACCAGCTTTCTGTGGTTTCAGTATAGCTCCATTCTGTGGTGTCCTGCTGAATATAATTAACCGGGCCCTGTTAGTCTTCAGCATTGAAATAAAGATCAGAGAAATGGCACATGTCTGCATCCTTTCAGGTGTGCAAGAAGTGATGTAGAATAATTAATTAGATAACTGCCAAAAGTCTGTGTTAGAGTAACAAATATTTTGCAAGTACAAATTACATTTTGTCAGTGAGTGATGCACTTGGGAAGTGTTTTGCGGTCACATGATTTTAGGCAGCATTCTTGCATGACATCACTTGTCACTACCTGACCTGTGTTGCCTGCCCGATCTATGCGTGCACCGGCACAAATACTGTCTGATCCACGTGAGCATGCACATGCAAATGCATGTGCAGAACTTTAATGTTACGACAGTGCACGAGTTGCGTTTTTTTATTTTACCACATGAGTCCCCATCCGATTTGCCTTGTGCATGTGCTTTCTGCTTACTAAAAATTACTTTCACGACACTGCCCGATTTGTACTGCACATGTCTAATGTTTTACGACACACAAAGAAAAGTTACCACAGGATTTGCATTGCTCAGTCCACATTAACAAATAGAACTTCTACCATTTTTGTTGTAGATTTTCCTCTCTTTCTCTCGCAAAGGGGTGGAATTATGGCTTAACTTTGACATAATTGTATGTTGTTTTCTTCAAATACAATTAAAAGAGAAAAAGTTTACCTACACAATTTTGAACATCCCTTTACATAAACTGGAAGATTACAGAAGCCTCTGATTGGAAAATTATCCTAATTGAGCTAAATGTAAGTGCACCTGCAACTGCATTTAAGGACTTAGTGGCAACGCATTGTATCAGCGAATGTTTTCAATCTCTATCTCTCTCTCTGTCTCTTTAAGGCAGAGCCTTGTTGACTTTGGAAAAATCTAAGAAACTCAGATAGTTCTCTTCCTCCTCAGGAACAATTTCCAAACAATTGAAGGTACCATGAGTTTCTGTGCAAACAATTGTATACAAATACAAATATCTAGGGACCACATAGACGCTACATCCTTTAGGACAGAGGCACAAATTAACTCCAAATACGTTTAACTAAACCCCAAGATAACTACAAAGGAACTGGTAATGGAGTATTATGCATTAGGAACCAATATATCTACATCCACCATTTAAAGGGTCCTGAATCATCATGGCCTGAATGGCTATCACACAAGGAATAAGCTCCTACTCCAAGACCGAAAAAAGCTAGACTGAAGTATGCAGATGATCATCAGCAGAAACACCTCCTTTTGGTTGAGTGTACTATAGTCAGATGAAACAAAAATGTAACTGTTTGGTCATAATGATTACTGCTATTTGAAGGAAGAAAGGTGAGGCTCTTACTGTATGCCAAACAATACTGTCCCTGCTGTGAAGCACAGGGGTGGCAGCATCATAACTGAGGGGGTGCTTTGCTAGTAAAGGGACTGGGGCACTTCAGAAAAAAACTGAAGAAGGAAGATTCTCTATAAATTCTGAAACAATACCTTGAGACATCAGCCAGTAAGTTAAAATGTGGTCACTCATTTGTCTTCCAGCAGGACAATGATGCTAGGCATGTCTCCAACAGTATAACAAAAGGGCTTAAACATACCTGTATGTTTTGTTAAACATATGTAAAGAAGAGCCTCAACATTTCTTCACAAGGGCAGGGCTAATGGAATAATTGTATTGCATATTGCATTGACAGTCCAAACTCTCAAAGATGGACTTTGAATCCCTTATTCAGGCCACTGCATAGTTCAAATGAAGCCTACAGTGGTCTCCTGGCCCTAAACACCTGGATGAGTACCTTCTGAGAGAGGCAAAACATCAAGTTTATGGATAACTGGGATATCTTCTGGGAGAGGCCACATTTCTACAGACATGATGGCCTGCTTCCAAAAAGGTTCGGCATTTGGGTCCTCTCTGACAATATCTCAAAGGTAATTTGTTGTTCTTGGTTACATTCTATTACACATAATGTTAACTATTGCTCATGTTGGGATGTGATAACACTTCAACATGTTACCTGCACTGTATTAGCACTATAATAATGAACCATAGTTTAACTAAAAGGTCCTGACAAAGCAGTAACAACACAAATAACTTAATTACCATTTCAAGCTGCCCTCACACTCTGATAAGGCTGTATACTTCTGACACCTTGAATGTTACTTGACTAAATAACAGAGTAACAACTGAAACAGTACTTTCAAATTCAAATTACTCAACGAAAAACTCTAATGCAACATGAAAAATAATTTACTTTCAAATTGTTGTTTTACTATTTTTACTATGGTTAATTATTTGCTGTAATGTAAAATAGTTAGTTCTATTATGCATATGTAACAATTCCCATCAAAATAAAAATCTGTTTAAATGGTTCATCTGCATCCCCATACGCGAGTGACAGAACCGTCAAGAGGCTAGCACGTAGCGCCCTTCCGGGGGTTGGTGAGCAAAGCAAGCAGAGGGCAAAGCACCCTAGTTTTATCAAAGAATTTTCAGACTTAGTATCTAAAATAATAACTAATCATGACAGGTTCCTAATTACAGGCAAATTCAATTTTCATATGGATAACCGGTATGATAGTAAAGCAAGAAAATTAATTAACTTTAAATGCATTTGATCATAGCCAGCAGGTCAT
>NC_053156.1:288385151-288425916 GCF_016835505.1 Polypterus senegalus
CATTGCGTGATGTTTCCATTCAGTTTCAAACAGAAAACACTCATTTAAAAACTTGTCAACTTATACAAGAGACGGAGAGCATTGCGAAGCGCCTTACCTGCAAAAGCGTGATGCAGGTTTTGCCAGGAATTTGCTGTAAGTCACATGCGCGTCCCGTGGGCGTTACATTAATTAAAGCCCCCCGCTACAACAGACAAATAGGAACTATATACAACAGATACAATGATTACATTCATATTAAACAAAATTTACAATATATATAAAACAGAAGAATTTCAGTATATAAAAAAAAAAGTTTTGAGAAGGTTCACAATAAAACAAACTCCGCCACAATAGCAGCACGTCCAAATCATCAAACCTGCTCGGAGCAGGGGGGTATTTTCCGTACGTCCCTTAAATCATCCGAGATCAGATGCCTCATCTTGGATGAGTTACTTCCGGATCCAGGATAAATCGGTTTTTCAAACGCTGCGGTGTAGTAGATTAGTCTAGCTGGATCTAATCATCTGAGATGACTGCGCGCGCCCGCG
Source organism: Polypterus senegalus (assembly GCF_016835505.1). NCBI lineage: Eukaryota > Metazoa > Chordata > Cladistia > Polypteriformes > Polypteridae > Polypterus > Polypterus senegalus. Next base: position 288,385,682 of record NC_053156.1, read on the forward strand.
CTGAGTGAAAAGCCCATATAATTATTATATATATATATATATATATATATAATTATTATATTGTAGCGACCCGTGGTCGAGTCTTGAAGATTTTCAAGCCGATTTCACCGTGCACCTCTTCCAAGCTGTCGGCTAGCGGATTGCCAGCATTAGGCACGCAGCTGTACCCAGCTCTTTAAGTATGAGCTGTGTCCCATACACCGCATCGACTACGAGCTGCCTGGTAGCACGCAGCTGTACCCAGCTTCTTGAGTAGCGAGCACTCGTGTCCCATACACCGCACGACTCCGAGTGTCTCGGCATTAATTGCTTAGATGAAATCTTAGCAATGAATCACAGCTCTGTCCTGTTGTATCTCTTTATTCACAGATAGCCAGAAGCAAAGCTCAAATTCATCCGCTTAACCACTGTCAAGGTCAACAACAAAACGACATTTCTTAATGGCGGTATCTATTTACATTTTTACAACCCCAGACGGCGATATCCCAACCCACCCCACCGGGCTGCGCACAAACACATATAACATTTACAACAGGAAAGACAATTACGAACTTAGTTAATCTTTACACAACATTAACTTTCACATAAATTTCCCATAAATACCCCACAACTATTTACATAATTTACCCACAAGGCGTCACTCCGCCAGCGCGGACTGCCGGGTTGCTACACAGCCCCCCCCCAAGAGGGTTAGTGTCCCCACAACCCTAATTTTCACAAACAAAGTCTGATAAATGTCCTGGCCGGCGGCGACACGTTTGGGCCTGCCTGACTCTTCATCACCCGTGCCAGGCTCAGTCCTGAGACTGTCAAGTTCTGTCTCGCACCGAGGGTGGATGTTGGAGAGTTGCTTTGGTTTCAATTCCTTCTGGTGCTGGGGCCAATGGGTGGTATGGTGCTAAGCGATCTTTATGTAGCACCACCCGTCTGCCCCTCCAGGCATTCGACTCGAAAACAACTTCTGAAATTATGTCCAGAATTTCTCCCGGTCCCTGCCAATGGTGTGTCAGTTTTGGGGACAACCCCCGTTTCCTTTGTGGGCAAAAGACCCACACTTTGTCCCCTTGTTTGAAAGTTGGACCATGAGCCCGATTGTCATATGCCCGTTTCTGACGGGCTCCAGCTCCCGCTAGTGCCTCCCTGGCCAGTTGATGCACGGTGTTCAGCCGCTCTTTTAGTCGTCGAAAATAATCCGTCTCGTGACCGCCAGCAAGCTCAGGCTCAGGGGGCGAGCCAAACACCAAGTCCACCGGCGTGCGCATCTCCCTTCCGAACATCAGCCCCGCCGGTGTGCACTGACTCGATTCCTGAACAGCCGTCCTATACGCCCACAAGACCAGAGGCAAATGTTGATCCCAGTCTCTCTGGTGTTGACTAGTGAGGATCGCAAGTTGGGCGCCAGGTGCGGTTAAACCGTTCAACCAGTCCATCGCTTTGAGGGTGAAGGGGAGTAGTCCGGGTCTTCTTCACCCCCAGCCGCTGACACACCTCTTTAAACAACCGGCTCTCAAAGTTCCGCCCCTGGTCGCTGTGCAGTTCATTCGGCACCCCGAATCGAAGTGAACATTTCGTCCAGCAACTTTTGAGCGGCTGTGGAGGCACTTTGATCTGGAATGGCGTATGCCTCCGGCCATTTGGTAAAGTAGTCCATCGCCACTAAAACAAAACGATTTCCGGCCTCTGTGGTAGGGAAAGGACCCAGCACATCTACCCCAATCCTCTCCATGGGAGCCCCGACGAGATATTGTTGGAGTGGCGCGTGAGAGCGTTGGCCTGGTCCTTTCTGCGCCGTACAAGCGTCACAGCAGTGGGCGTGCATTTCCGCATCTTGTCGACATCCGGCCAATAGAATCGCTGCCGCAGCGACGCACTGTCTTTGCATTTCCAAAGTGCCCAGATCCAGCTGCTCCATGGACCCAATGGAGGACCGTTGTACGTAAAGCCTGGGGAACCAGAAGTTGCAGACGGTCAGTCCCTCCCCTTGGTGCCTGCCATCTTCTGTAAATTACACCATCGTGTAACTCCAGGCTGCCCCACTGCGAATGTAACAACTTAAGTTCCGGCCCCTGGGAAGATACGGTTTGCCAATCGGGGCATTCCTGTGTCTCCAGCCAACCCCTGACCTTCTCCAGCACTTGGTCGTCTGCTTGTAGTTGCCGTATCTGGTCGATGGTGAATGGTTCCCCTGCCCCATCAGTGTCCTCTAGCCCGGCTGCTGCTGACGAGGGTCCCATACCCCTTTCTTCTTGCCGGCTGCAATATCGACAGTCATTGAGGACGCATGGTCGCCTGGAGAGGGCATCAGCATTTGCATGCTGCCGTCCTGGTCGGTGTTGCACCTCAAAATCAAACTCCTGCAGTATTTCTATCCACCTTGCTACCTGGCCCTCAGGTTGCCGGAAGTTTAACAGCCATGTAAGGCTAGCATGGTCAGTTCGAATCGTAAACTTAGTGCCCAAAAGGTAAGGCTTGAAGTGTCGCACTGCCAAGATCACTGCCAGTAGTTCCCGCCGGTAACGCAGTAGTTTCTCTCCGGCCGACTGAGGCTGCAGCTATAGTAGGCCACCACTCTTTCTCCGGTCTCCCCCTTCTGGGAGAGTACTGCGCCAACCCCCACATTACTGGCGTCCGTGTCCAAAATAAAGGGTTGGTTGGGGTCGGGGTAAGCCAGGATCGGTGCACTGGTAAGAGCAGTTTTTAATTGTTGAAAGGCAGCGGCGCAGTCCTCTGTCCACCGAACTGTTGGCCCTTACTCGTCAGCTGGTGCAAGGGGCTAGCAATAGTGGCAAAGTTTCTCACGAATCTCGGTAGTATGAGGCTAAGCCCAGAAAGCTCCGCAGCTCGGTAATGTTGGCTGGTGGGAGCCAGTTGCTCACGGCAGTCACCTTTGTTGGGTCGGTAGCCACTCCCCTCGCTAACCACATGTCCCAGAAACTGAGTCTGTCTGGAGAGGAGGTTACATTTCGCGGGGTTCAACCGCAACCCGGCGCTACGAATAGCTGTCAAGACTTCCCGTAAGTTGTGGATAGCCTGATCAAAGTCTCTGGCATGGATTAACAAATCGTCCAGATAGACCACACACCGGGTTCGGGGAATGTCTTTCAGGACCCGCTCCATCAGTCTTTCAAAAGTGGCTGGTGCATTACACAGCCCAAACGGCATCACCTTGAATTGCCACAACCCTTGCCCTATGGTGAATGCGGTTTTATGTCGGTCCTCTGGTGACAGTTCCACTTGCCAATACCCACTGCGCAAGTCCAAGGTGCTGAACCAGCAGGATCCAGCCACATAATCCAAGGCATCATCGATGCGTGGCAGTGGGTATGAGTCTTTTCTAGTGACTTCGCTTAACCTCCGAAAGTCCACACAGGGCCAACCCCCGCTTTCTTACGTACCATGACCATTGGTGCAGCCCAGGGGCTGTCCGAGGCTCAATAACATCGTTGGCTGCCATCTCACAAATCATTTCCTCGGCAGCTTGACGCTTCGCAAGAGGCAATCGGTGGGGGCGCAAACGAATGGGAGCGGCATGGCCAGTGTCTATGTGGTGTTTTACTAAATTTGTCCTGGTACAGTCCTCCTCCCGAGCCGCAAAAATGTCCACGTAGTCACTCAAAAGTTGTTGAAGTTGCTCCTGCTGTGTCGCGTTCAGATGTTCCCCACTTCGGCGGCCCAATTCCTCCACAGCGCAACTGTCTCAGCTGATGGGTGGTCGCTTGAGGAAGTCCGTTGGGAAGCACTGGTCTGAGCTGCAGCATTCTCCTGAGGATCCCCTTGAGTCTCTGCATCTCCTGAGCAATGGTCGGGAGCCGGTGAACCGTGGTATTCAGGCACATCCAAGCCAGCAGCCCTTCTAGGACGGTTCCAGCCCGATTGCAGCGGCACAGTCTCATTACCTAGGCAGAGGACGGCCCTAGAGACATCAACACATGCCCCCCAGTGGGCCAACAAGTCCAACCCGATGATGCACGGATCTTTAATGTCTGCAAGCCAGAATTCGTGGTTGGTCTGGCTCGTCCCTCCCCTCACAGACAACAGTTTCCTGCCGGGCATCACTGTCCGTTCACCCGTAACCGCGCGTAGTTCGCTATTTGTGGGGTCCAGCCCTCGGGAAGAAGACTAGCTGTTTCTGGCAACACTCCTTTTCTCAGCAAACAAATAGTGGACCCGTGTCCACTAAGGCACTGCATGGCCATCCATCAATAGTGCAGTCCAGGTATAGTCCGTGGAAAATCCACAGCCCCAACTTTGAAGCAGTCTTTGTTGAGGGGTGCTGAAAACGGAGCGAGGGCCCCTCACGGCCTCACCCGATGTCGCTTCCCTGCGGTGATGCTGTATGAGGTAACGGACTTGGGGCAGGGCAATCCCTGGCAAAGTGCCCTGGCTCTCCGCGCCGAAAACAGCAGTCCACTCGTTGTCTCTGTCGGGGTGGATGTTGATTGGGCTCGGCTGACCTCCACTACCTCAGACAGGTCCCCTTCCACCCCGCTCAACGGCTCTTGTTAGTCGACTCGGTCGTGGTGTTCGCTTTGTCGGTGACTCCGCCTGTAGTATGTCTTCGACCCGCTCAGCCTCTTTTATTGCCTCGCTCAAATCTCGGGGTGACGATAGACAGACATGCTGGTGAAGACGTTCTGGTGTGAGGCCTCGCAGGAAAGCATGAAGTCCGAGTTCTTCCCTCACTGCTGTCGAAAGTAGGGTAACCTTTTCGTGTCAATACCCTGACGTCAGCGGCAAAGGCTCCTATACTCTCATCTTCATGCCGACGTCGGCTAATCAGCTTGTCTCTGTTGCATTCTGCTGAAGTTCTTTGTCCAAAGCGACTGGTGAGAGCAGCTGTGAGAGCCTGAAGATCACGACACTCTTCTGATGTCAGATCAATGAGTACCTGTAGTGCGGGACCCTCCAAGGCAAGGGCCAAGTGTGTCGCAGCTTCTTCGCGGTTCCACTCATTGTGTGTCGCGGCCAGGTCCACTTGTGCAAGGTAGGGCTCTAAGGGCGTCAATCCGCTGTATCGCGGCAGCTTAGCAGGTGACCGAGAGAAGAGGACCGCCGACTGGTAACCTGGGGTATCGCGGTGGCTGCCGACGCACCCACTCTGGCGTGCTTGGACGATCGCAACACTGTCCGGGGAACACTGGCACCATCAGGTCGGTCTGCCTCTTTTCTCCGCACAGCTCCGCTGATCAGGCGCTTTAACGTAACGCTGTTCTCTAAGATGGCACGCTCTACTTCTTCAAGACTCTGTTCCATGACGGCGTCTTCTAAACAGCCTGGTCTCCCACTTCTGACACCAATGTAGCGACCCGTGGTCGAGTCTTGAAGATTTTCAAGCCGATTTCACCGTGCACCTCTTCCAAGCTGTCGGCTAGCGGATTGCCAGCATTAGGCACGCAGCTGTACCCAGCTCTTTAAGTACGAGCCGGTCCCATACACCGCACTACTACGAGCGTCTCGGTAGCACGCAGCTGTACCCAGCTTCTTGAGTAGCGAGCACTCGTGTCCCATACACCGCACGACTCCGAAAGTGTCTCGGCATTAATTGCTTAGATGAAATCTTAGCAATGAATCACAGCTCTGTCCTGTTGTATCTCTTTATTCACAGATAGCCAGAAGCAAAGCTCAAATTCATCCGCTTAACCACTGTCAAGGTCAACAACAAAACGACATTTCTTAATGGCGGTATCTATTTACATTTTTACAACCCCAGACGGCGATATCCCAACCCACCCCACCGGGCTGCGCACAAACACATATAACATTTACAACAGGAAAGACAATTACGAACTTAGTTAATCTTTACACAACATTAACTTTCACATAAATTTCCCATAAATACCCCACAACTATTTACATAATTTACCCACAATGCGTCACTCCGCCAGCTGACTGCGGGTTGCTACAATATATATATATATATATATATATATATATATATATATACATATATATATATATTACTGCTCAAAAAAATTCAAGGAACACTTTGAAAACACATCAGATCTCAATGGGAAAAATAAATCCTCCTGGATATCTATACTGATATAGACTGGGTAATGTGTTAGGAACGAAAGGATGCCACATCGCTTGATGGAAATGAAAATGATCAACCTACAGAGCCCTGAATTCAAAGACGCCCAAAATCAGAGTGAAAAAATTATGTGGCAGGCTAGTCCATTTTGCCAAAATTTAATTGCAGCAACTCAAAATTGTATGCAGCACTTTGTATGGCCCCTGTGTTCTTGTATACATACCTGACAACATCGGTGCATGCTTCTAATGAGATGACAGGTGGTGTTGTGGGGGATCTCCTCCCAGATCTGGACCAGGGCATCACTGAGCTCCTGGACAGTCTGAGGTGCAACCTGGTGGCATTGGATGGACCAAAACATAATGTCCCAGAGGTGTTCTATTGGATTTAGGTCAGGAAAGTGTGGTGGCCAGTCAATGGTATCAATTCCTTCATCCTCCAGGAACTGCCTGCATACTCTCACCACATGAGGCCAGGAATTGTCGTGCACCAGGAGCCACTGTACCAGCATAGGGTCTGACAATGGGTCCAAGGATTTCATCCTGATACCTAATGGCAGCCAAGGTGCCTTTGTCAAGCCTGTAGCGGTCTGTGTGACCCTCCATGTGCCTCCCCAGACAATTATTAACCCACCACCAAACTGCTCATCCTGAATGATGTTACAGGCAGCATAATGTTCTCCATGGCTTCTCCAGACCCTTTCACTTCTGTCACATGCTCAGGGTGAACCTGCTCTCATCTGTAAAAAGCACAGGGCACCAGTGGTGCATCTGCCAATTCTGGTATTCTATGGCAAATGCCAATCGAGCTGCATGCTGCTGGGCAGTGAGCTCAGGGCCCATTAGAGGACATGGGGCCCTTGGGTCACCCTCATGAAGTCTTTCTGGTTGTTTGGTCAGAGACATTCACACCAGTGGCCTGCTGAAGGTCGTTTTGTAGGGCTCTGGCAGTGCTCATCCTGTTCCTCCTTGCCCAAAGGAGCAGATACTGGTTCTGCTGATGGGTTATGGACCTTCTATGGCCCTCTCCAGCTCTCCTAGAGTAACTGCTTGTCTCCTAGAATCTCCTCCATGCCCTTGAGACTGTGCAGGGAGACACAGCAAACCTTCTGGCAATGACATGTATTGATGTGCCATCCTGGAGAAGTTGGACTACCTGTGCAACCTCTGTAGGGTCCAGGTATCGGCTCATGCTACCAGTAGTGACACTGACTGTAGCCAAATGCAAAACTAGTGAAGAAACAGTCAGAAAAGATAAGGAGGGAAAAATGTCAGTGGCCTCCACCTGTTAAACCATTCCTGTTTTGGGGTCATCTCATTGTTGCCCTCTAGTGCATCTGTTGTTAATTTCATTAACACCACAGCAGCTGAAACTGATTAACAACCCCCGCTACTTAACTGACCAGATTAATATCCCATAAGTTTCATTGACTTTATGCTATACTCTGATTAAAAAGTGTTCCTTTAATTCTTTTGAGCAGTATATATTATATACACACACATATATATATATATATATATATATATATATATATACATATATATATATATATATATATATATATATATATATATATATGAGAGAGAGAGAGAGAGAGAGTCTAGAAAACATGATCAGCAAGTCGTTGATAGGCTGTAACAAAATGACGAAAGAACGGGCGCATTCCCCCCTCCCCAAAGTGTAGCAGGACCTTTTATTAGAAGGATATGAAGAATTTCAACATTTATGCACAAGGGGTAACACTGCAAAAGCAGCCCAAACCAGAAACGACGGCTGACAAAAAGTGGCCGACAAATTAAACGCTAAGTAGTGTGCATTGTACTTAGGAAATGATACACTGTATTCAGTATGTGTCAGATTAATTATTATTTAATGTCATAATTCCAGATCAAGCATGAGCACAAGGAGAACATGGGAACAGGTTAAAGTGAAGTACAAGAATATACTTCAAACTGGTAAATACTGGTATATAACGATTTAAAGAATGGCTGACAAAGAATTATATACAATATAAAAAACATTAATTTTAAAGCTAATAAGAAGGCAGACACGCAAAAAACAGGTGGTGGTCCACGTGGTCCAGACCTAACCCCTGCAGAAGAGTTGGCTCTCCAGCAAAATGTCCATCGCCATGTTTCGGAGGGCATTTTTTTTTTGTTGGGTCAGTTGCAGGGAATGTCATATCCATATAACTTGTGTCTGACCAACGAGATATTGACGAAGGTCAAATATTTGATGAAGACACTGTGTCTGATTATTCATCAGGAGGAGAGATACATTTTCCAAATAATGTTTGATCAAACTCCACTCTGATCAGTCCCATGTGCCCCAATCACATTAGGAAATCCTGGGTAATGAGAATGTTAGGCTGATTGTGAGATTCTTTATGGAACTGTGGGTGTTTTTGCCTGTGTACCTGCAATGTCATGAAACGCCTCTTTTATTGTCTGCACACGCAGGTGTCCAGGAAACACTAGGAGAACCCGAAGGAAATATTTCAGAGTCAAACAGACTTTACGAATTGCCTGGCAAACTGAACTTTTAGGTAGATTTTCCACATCGCCTACAGTATATAAAAAGTGCCGCTTGCTTTCTCTCTCAGGGGTGGGGATCGATCTGTTCTTAACTTAATTTTTCTTTTTGTAAAAACTTAATTGCTTTGTATGGATTGTAATAAAAAAAAAAAAAAGGATCCAGCTAGACTAATCTACTACACAGCTGCATTAGAAAAAAAATGACTTATCCCGGATGAGTTTCACCAGCATTAACTCATCCAAGATGAGGCATCTGATCTCAGATGATTTAAGCGACGTACGGAAAATACCCTCCTGGATAAGTAGAATGAAAATCAAAATGAACATGTTAAAAAGAAAGAAAAATACATTTCCCCATATAACTTCTAAATACATTTTAATATATATGTATATATTGGTTTTTTTAACCAAACTTAGTTTTCTAATTTCTATATTGTTCCCAAAACACAGAATCTGGGAAGTAACAACTCAATTAGCTCAGGAGTCCAATTAAAAAAAGAAGCTGGTCAGAACACCTGCAGCCACAGGGGGTCCCCAGGATCGAGTCTGGGAATCCCTGCTCTAAATCAAATCATTTTCAAGTCTGGCACAGTTGTTACCATTACAATCACATAAATGTTGTTAAGTGAAAGTCTGCATTATACAAATGACTCCTTTAAGGTTTTCAATTATAAGGCCGCACATAACTCTGAATGCATTTTGAGCTACATTATTTGTATGAAAATGTGCTATATAAATAAATGTTGTTGTTGAACAGAATGCAAGCACAGTGTGTTGTGTAATGAATTAGAAAAACAGCTTAGGAAATTTTGTATTTTTAGAAGGAATGTGTATTTTTAATTTTTAAGACACTTGGCATAATGTGTTGCATCTTTTTATGAAAAAGCACTCTGTAGTGTTATATCATACATCATATAATCCTTTGAAGTGTGCTGCACTTATAATATTTTAAGGGATTTTTCAAGCAGATTTTCGTGGCAACTTTCTTGTAAAGTCATCTTTTTCATACCGTTTTACTATTTACTAATGATTATCCACTTACTTCATGTTTGTATTTTTTCCCCAGTACTTCTTGATGGCTTTTCATACTTGGCCTTTTCCGAATTTAATTAATATCCATTTTAAAGAAAAAGTAAATATCCATTTAGATATTATCTTTTTCATTTTTAAGACACTTTTGCCAGCATCCTGTTGGCTTAATATTTTTAATAAATAATTACATTATTAAGTTGAATTATTTATCATGTTCTTTAATAATATAATTATTTGCTTATGTTAAGAAACTCTTTCTCTTTTGTAAAACACTTTTAATGGGTGGTCAGTATGAAAGATGCATTTATTTTTTAACATGATTATCCATGTCAGGGTCACAGAGAGCAAGTAGCTACTATGTATCGATTACATCAGATTTAATGTCCAACAGCAGTTAAATACATAAGTGCTAATGTTTGACACATGAATATTTCATGCATTATTTTTCAGCCCATCAAATTCCCATACCTGCCTTGGGGTAGAAAGTGAAGTGACTCTTGAATTTAAAAACTGGAAGGTAAGGATCAAAACTGATTTCTTTGTGTTTCTGTTCTTCCGAGTTGTTCTGTAAGACAGGAGTCTGCTCAGCGCCCATCGCTCTGCCACGGATGTCAAACTGTCCAGCTCCGTGCCTACAATAGAGCTTGCCTTCCTCACCAGTTTGTCCAGGTGTGAGACGTCCCTCTTCTTTACGCTTCCTCCCCAGCACACTACCGCATAGAAAAGGGCGCTTGCCACAATCGACTGATAAAACATCTGCAACATCTTATTGCAGATGTTGAATGATGCCAGTCTAAGGAAGTATAGTCGGCTCTGTCCACTCTTATACAGAGCATCAGTATTGGCAGTCCAGTCCAATTTATCATCCAGCTGCACTCCCAGGTATTTATAGGTCTGTACCCTCTGCACAGAGTCACCTCTGATGATCATGGGGTCCATGAGGGGCCTTGGTCTTCTAAAATCTACAACCAACTCCTTGGTTTTGCTGGTGTTCAGTTGTAGGTGGTTTGAGTCGCACCATTTAACAAAGTCTTTGATTAGGTTCCTATATTCCTCCACCTGAGAAAGCCCATGATAGCAGTGTCGTCAGTGAACTTTTGCACATAGCAGGACTCCGAGTTGTATTGGAAGTCCGATGTATATAGGCTGAACAGGACTGGAGAAAGTACAGTCCCCTGTGGCGCTCCTGTGCTGCTGACCACCATATCAGAACTGCAGTTCCCGAGACGCACATACTATCTGTAAGATGGTGCACGATCCATGCCACCAGGTATGAATCTACTCCCATCTCTGTCAGCTTGTCTCCAAGGAGCAGAGGATGGATGGTGTTTAAGGCACTAGAGAAGTCCAGAAACAATTCTTTCAGCACCACTGCCTCTGTAAAGTGGGAGAGGGATCGGTGTAGCATATAGATGATAGCATCCTCTGTTCCCACCTTCTCCTGGTATGGGAACTGCAGAGGGTCGAGGGCATGGCGGACCTGTGGCCTCAGGTCGTAAAGCAGCCACTCCATGATCTTCATCAGATGTAACGTCTGGCTGGAAGTCATTCAGCTCACTAAGACGTGATACCTTTGGGACTGGGGTGATGCAAGATGTTTTCCAAAGCCTTGGGACTCTCCCCTGTTCTAGGCTCAGGTTGAAGATGTGCTGTAGAGGACTCCCCAGCTCCAGCACACAGGCCTTCAGCAGTCATGGCGATACTCCATCTGGACCCACTGCTTTGCTGGCATGAAGTCTCCTCAGCTCTCTGCTTACCAGGGCTGCTGTAATTGTGGGTTGGGGGAAACTCTCTCCTATGCTGGTATCAGCAGAAGGATGGGTGGAGGGTGCAGTACTGTAGGGTGAGAGTGGGTTAGGGTGGTCAAACCTGTTAAAGAAGTTGTTCATCTAAATTGCTCTCTCCACGTCTCTCTCGATGGTGGCACCCCGCTTCGAGCTGCAGCCAGTGATGATCTTCATCCCATCCCACACTTCCTTCATGCGGTTATTCTGCAACTTCTGCTCCAGTTTGTACCTATGAAATGTAATCTCCCGGGATCTGGTTTGGAGCATACAGCGGTTTGTGCAATCCCAAGCAGCACATTATTCATTTCTTCACTCCACAGCAGTGCCACTCGCAATATGGCAGTGATGTTGTTGTACGATGCGGCTGGCCATGCGGTGTCTAGTAATTCTATGTCTGTGGTAAACACAAGAACTACTTAATGGATTTAGATTGGGCATTTTTTTTCTATAATTTGCTTGAACATTCTGGTTGATTCTGCTACTTCTCTCATCACACTAAGAATCATACTTCCTTTGCAGGAGCGATATATTCGCGCTAATCCAAGACAAGCTGCAGGCCGAGGGGAGGGGGAAACGTGACATCAGGAGTAGGGCCCTCCATGCTGTACAGTTTCACTTCTATGTTGGCAAAGCCGCTAGTCATCAGTAAATAAGTGACACCTTTTCACAAGACACCTTTTGCAGTTGAGTATTTATACTCGTGTTGATCCTAATAACCATCGTGTTTATGCATTCTTGCTAAACTGCTAGTTGTAATTTAGTTTTTGGGCTAACTACACTATTAGGCTTTTTATGGTCTATTTAAAAGCATGCCATACAAATTTGTAAGTAAATTTTTAAAATGATAGTTAAAACTGTCAAAAATCACCATGTTGGACGTTCATAACACGTATTATGATTAAGCTAAACAAGTAAAAATGCTGTACATTTATTTAAACAGTGAATCATTAATATAACCAAAATGACCAACCATTTAAAGAAAAGTGCCGGAGACAGTAATATACAGTGGAAGAAATCTTGATTCAGATCCCTTTTGGTATGCACTAGTTAATGCATAGTAAACAATATGAATGCAAAAATATATGACTTCGAACATAAAATATACAGTTGAGACCACATGTCATATTATAGGCATTCCCTGTGTTATGGAAATAAAGTAGATACCCTAATTGACTTAAGTGGTGATGTCTAAATCGCTTTGTCTGGAACAGAGCTGCAGAGAGTGCTGGAGCTCATCCCAGTAAGCAAAAGGACACAAGACAGAAACAAATCGCTGTACAAGGACCCAGCCCATCGCAGTGCAAACATGCACAGCCACACCAACTTGGGCCAATTTAGTATCGCCACTCTAACTAACCTGCATGTCTTTGGCCTATGGGAGGAAACCCATGCAGACAAAAACCATGCAAACTCCATGCAGGGAGGTCCCGGGATGCGAACCCTGGTGTCCTTACTGTGAGGTAGAAGCACTGCACCACCATGTTGCTAAAGGTGCTTTACAGAATGTCAAGGTAGTACTAGGGTGTTGTACCATATTAGCCATTATGAATGTAGTGAAAAGCCAAGCAAAATTACGCCTTTTATTGGTTAACTAAAAAGATTACAATATGCAAGCTTTTGAGGCAACTCAGGCCCCTTCTTCAGGCAAGATGTAATCAATAAAATCCTTACACACCTCACCATGCGCACATCCTAACGCTTTCATTCATAAAGTTGCCCAAATTTACACCCAGCTGTGGTCTCAAACTTGAACCACCTTTATCACATTAATGCAGTTATTTTGTGGACAGTAGGTGTCAAGCCTCCCTTCGGAAGATGTCAGCACTACTTTCCAAAATGCAAGTCACTGGGTCATCTCGGAGGTCACATTCCAATTTCAAGGGTTATATCCAAGCTTCTTATTAAGGGTTCAAATCTTCTGTCACCAGTAGAGATTTTCACATTTTCATCTGGGCTTTTTACTTCATAGACCACACATTCACCACTACATGTACTGTATAAGACACTCCATCTCCTATGAGCCAAATTATTACTTCATTTTGCTATCTTTTATAATACATATACTCAAACCATAATGTTAATCATTTGTCCTGTATCGACATCAACATGTCAGCCTAAACTGTATCATCCTATTCTAAAGCTTGTGGATGTTCTGACCTACAGTAAGTGTCCCTTATTCCCAAAATATTAGTTATGTGTGCCATCCCATAAGCTTACTATTATTCTTCTCAATTAATAAATGTACCTAAATGTTAAGCTCTACAGTATTTGTTATAATATTACAATCAATAACCTAGAATATCTAAACTGGACTGGCCCCAACTAGCAATGGTGAAATGCCTCTGCAATGACAGTCACTTAACATAATCTCCAATAGATTCTGATTAACTCTAAATTACATAAATCTGTTCTTAACCACTTTGAATTCATAATCATGTAGTATTCCCATTAATGCAAACATTCATTAAATACATATTATTTAGGAGTTCCTGTATTCTGCTTTTGCTTGCAGATAATTAGCTTTTCCTTCTATACCTTGGATAAATTCATGGCTCAAATACTTTTTGAAAGATATTGCTAGTTGTCAAACAAGAGGACAATTAAAGTGGGCTCTGGCAAAGAACATCGAGCCCTGCAGAGTAAAAGTGTGACCAATTTTCTTCTTTGGTAAGGTTTAAAGCAGGTGTTGGGGTCCAATATCCCAAGGTAAAAAGGACCACGTCTAGAAGTCTTGGACCAAAGCAGACTGATGCCATCCATGATTCGGAATCCACAATGATCTTTTGGGCTCAATCGTCACCAGCACAGTTGAGCTCTTGGCAGCAGGGATCCATGATGCCTTGGACTGGAATTGAAGTACGTTATCCAGTAGTCAGTTGGTCGATGGCCTGATCCACGACTTGATCCCATCTCTGGTACGGCTGGGTTCTCCTTGGAGTCGGATAATTAGTTTATCTGCAGACCTTTGTCACAGCCCAATCTCTGAATTTAACTTCAAATGCTGTCATCTATGATTTACTTGGGAAAAAAAACAGCTTTCACCTGCAGATGTAAAGACTTAAAAAATGTTACTTAAATAGTCAGCATTAATTCTTCATTGGTAGCTACTTTTGGATCACAGAAATAATGTCTCCTAAGATGGCAGATCTGTTTCGTTGGGGGTAACCCTATTAGAAATATTGCTAGTAATAAAACAAACGGTAATTTCAATCCAGTCTGTGCTTGTCTGTCAATTTGCTTTTAATAGCCAAAGTAAAGTTTGAAATTGATAAGCACAATGTTCAGCCTTCCTTTATAGCCGTTTCCAGTTTGGCTGCAGTTGCAATTTCTACTCAATTGAAAACATGTCCCTCATATCAAGTAAGTCATTATAAAAATAAAGTCAATCTTAATATTATTTTTATATATATATAACTGTACTCAGTCATTGCAAAAATTGGTTTCATAATAGTGTTGGCATAATATTCAAATAATCTGCATTTGTTCCATAATTGAAAAATTGCTTCAAAAATAAAACAAAATTAAACATTTAGTATACCAACCCTTCCCCCCTTATTGACACTTGTGTCAATTACAATTAGAGGAGATGTGGAGCAAGAGGGTATCTGAAACTGATCCCATTAATATAATAATTTAATAAAAGCCAAATGTTATAGCTCTCTTACAGGAAATACAAATATGTCCAGGGATGGAGAACAAACAAAAGCAAAAAAAAAAAAAAAAAGTTGATTGTTTATTAGTTAAAGAACCATGTTTTGTGGAGGTTGCTGTAAAAAGCAAGAAGACTTCAGCCAATTATTATAAGTATAAATTTGTTTCAGTGTTCACTGTACCCTTCCCTTAAATGGATTTGAATCTATACCAGCGGCCTCCAGAGAACATCTCATAGTCAGCATAGTAAGCAGAGTCAAGAAAGAAATCCACAGTCTGGACAGGTAAATTCTTAATTGTTTTTAGACATTAAATATAACAAAAACAGTTAGGCTCCACATTTCCTCTTCCATAATTATAAAAGCATTGTTCAACTATGTAAAGTCTTAAAAACATTTTTCCTTTTACACAAGATGTTAATATTTGAGTATATCTGGACCATATATAAGATTAACAACGTCAGTAAAGTATTTTATCCATTCCCACTAAAAAGTTCCTTAAATTATTTCAAAGGTCACTTATCAGAAAAAATGATCGTGGACTCGTCTCTAATCCCTTATAACCTGCCATCTAAAAGCTTCTTTACATGTATCCCAAGTATTATTTTTTTTTCTTTCATTACTAATTATTTTATTAATTACAGTGGGTACGGAAAGTATTCAGACCCCCTTCAATTTTTCACTCTGTTATATTGCAGCCATTTCCTAAAATCATTTAAATTAAATTTTTTTCCTCATTAATGTACACACAGCACCCCATATTGACAGACAAAAAAAAAAGAATTTTTGAAATTGTTGCAGATTTATTAAAAAAGAAAAACTGAAATATCACACTTAATCCCCCTTATTCCCTCTTCTTTATAGCAGATCTTAGCATGGAGCACTACCTGGACTGGAAGTCACTGTTTTTCTTCAGCTTTATTACTGTTTTAAAGAATGTCACCCCCCATTAAAATTTACTCTTTTTAATTAAAATCCTCCTTTTCATTTGAGTCTGGCCAGTACTCAAATGAAAGGGGTGCTCATACAGTATCATACCTAATCTGGAGACCTTTTTACACCACCTGTTCACATCTTTTTTTAGTTAAATTTAAGAGCTCTTTTAATTTCAACAAATATTTATATTCTTACGCACATTAATATTAATGTCAATCATCTCATCCTTTCAAACAACAACACCACGTTTTGACACAAACACTCTCAAACACACTTAAACTTGTTTAAAATGCACTCAGGGATCTTTTAAATACACTATATAACATACACAAAATCACCCAAACCATTTTTAACACACTCAGCCTAACCCCAGTATTATTACTTATTATTAGTTAAAGCAATGACATACAATAACCCTTCAGGCTTACATTTACCCTGTCTCAAGCCATCACTCATCAAGACATCTATTTACTCACACACTATATTTGGAAACAATGCAGCAAAGGAAAAGAAAGAAATGGACTCTGAAGAAGAGCAAGTTCCACTCTCACTTAATGTTACTAATCAGGACAAACAAACATAAAACAGCCTCCCATGACGCTAGCTGGTGTTAAACCTAGGAAACATAACACAATCCTGCTCAGCTGTAAACGGCGCTGGTTTCCAGTTCAAGGAGACTACATTGGCGATCCAGTTCTGCGAGAACAAGGACAAATCCAACTATCGAGAAACCACACGGTATGATACCACAGCAATACAGCATTCCCAGAAAAGGCTACAGTCACAGAGATTATTAACTCAAAACGAATAACATGTAAGCTTGAACCTTAGCAACCACTGTGCCACCACACACTCCACTGTAACAATCCCCATAATGCACAACCTCACATACACACATCAAAAGGAAAAAGAAAAGGACAGAAGAAATTGAAAGAAATTGTCTCCCTTGTATGTTATAGTTATCAAAAGATCATTTTTCCCTAAGACTTGATCAGGGTCTGAAAGAAAGATACATATTTATAAACATGCATATAATTAAAAGTGGAGACGTCCTCATCTTATCAAATATTACACAAAACTCATTTTAACCCATATTTGCTCAGAGCTCTGGAAATTTATATGCACAAGGTAGTTTCAGCAAATCACAAGTGAACTACATTACCCAGAGGTTTCCATGTTTCGCTTCCTACTCACAAACACACACACACAGAGAGAATGAATAACGCGCGTGCTTGCACACACACAGACATCGGCATGCGCTAGATATCTTTGAGGTCAAATACAGTGCACATTTCTTTTTATCTCGTCAAATTACAGTCTTTCCCCACAAATACACACACATTATCTATATACTCACACATTTTTCTATCGCTTAATTTCTTTTGCTTTCCTCCTACATTTCTCTAAAGGCTATTTTACTTATTAAACTGTAAATAATGTTTCAATGGACTAACTCAAAAAGCACAACTTTTCAGATGGTGTTGACTGTTTCAACACTGCTCTTACATTTTTATTATTCAAATTCTCTTGCGACACCTTCCCAATTCACACACTCACACCTTCCTTACTTTCCAAAGCCAACGTCAGTTATGCTTCTTAACAACCTGTTTTCCGTTTTTTTTTTTTTTACTCTGGTCTTTGTGTATTCATTCTTGCAGTGTATTCCGCGTTTTCTCTTTCTTTCACCTTCCATAAACTGACCACGAGCAGTCAGCATACATCCATTTTTTTTAAACCCACTTCGGTCACAAAATCAGTTTCATCCACTTTACTCAAATGTTCTTAGTTGTTATCTTATTTGAACTACTTTGGATTTCATATATTTATTTGCTGTAATTAACAGTGACACTGTCTTAATAAAAAAAAAAAAAAAAACTTTCCATTTGTTTCCATTAAAAAGGTGCTTGATTACAAAATCCCACTCACACTTATGTGCTTAATTACTTTACTGCATCTCTCGTTAAACCACTACTTGGGTCCGGAGCTCATTCACACTTGTCTCCGCTCCTGTGGCTTATTTTACTACCACTAAGAGATAACAGAGCTCATGCAGTCACTCACTCAATCATACCTTATTTGTGGATGGGACAATTAAAATATATATGTGTGTGTGTGTGTGCGCGCGCCTACACTTCAACTAGCTGCTTTTGCTATTAAGAGGTGAAACCTACATACTCTGCACTAGTGATGGGCGGAGTGAAGCCTCATGAAGCATCAAAACGTTTGAAGCAATTGTGTCGGAAATCGTATCGAAGCTTCGAAGCATTTGACACTCACGTCTCTAGTGACCCCTCCTGGCCATTTTCATTAACATTACACAAATTCATGCTCCACTTAGACGTCTGTTATAACTCTTATTGCTTTTATTTTTTTCGCTGCTACAGACTGACAATGAAGAGAAGGGTTCGTCAGCAACTTCTAGTGTCGGATGTCTAAAAAAAATAAATAAATAAATTAAATATAACGAACGCCGACAAGCAGAATGCACTATACGATAGCAAGAGTTAAACAAAATAAGACGCCTCACTCATGGATTTCCGGCTCTTTCAATTAGTACAGTATTTACTTTTGCACTGTATCATTATAATCGCTCCTGTTATTAGTATTAGAATTAACCTTCATCTTTTCTTGAGATCACATTTAATAGCCTTAAATGTTTTCTTTGGTTTGACTTAATTAAAATGGTTTAGACGGAAAATAAAGGTTTATCCCTGTACTTTGCCATGGTATAGGTAAGCACATTTGAGAAAGAAAAGGTGAAATCCTTAAATCAGTTATTATTCGATCAAGTATTGAAATATTTCATTAATACTTTACAATATTTTGTGGAGCACGAAAGTAACGAATTAGCTACAAAGAAATGACGCCGTCAATGGCTCAACTAACTAAGGTGGTTGCTTTTCAAATTCTGAGCGTAGTGCTAGCCCGAGTTCGATCCGACTTAAAGACTCATCAAAATTAACAATAATAAAAAACATGATCAGAATTGAAATCTTTATAACCAATTTGAACTAAATAATTTTGAGAGATACTGGGGAAGGATCGCATAAGAGATCTGTTCGGGAATCACCAAAATCGCCATCAAAATGCGATGTCTAATTGCGGATGGCAGCTCACGTATTTACATTAATCCATTTCTATTCATTGCCATTTGACGTCCATGAACCCTCCATTGAATAAGGCAGTGGTTTTCAACCTGTGGGGCGCGAAGTAACAAAAAGGGGGGCGCGAAGATGTGAAAAAAAGAAAACATCTGTTGGAACCAAAACAAATTAACTTAAACTACATTCTGATAATAGAACAATAAATACTGTATATAGTTAGATAAATGTCGATAAAAGTTAAGTAGGTATAATCAAATATGCATCTACATTTCAAAAAAGTGTTGGGGGTGTGTGACGATGTGGGTTCTGGCTCCACGCTCCCTTTGCTGTTGGAAGCACTTGAACCCAACACCGTCGATAATGTTACCGAGTGAGCTAGTCAGTGGAGGCAAATAAACAATTGAGCAAGGGGTGGTGCAAAAAGTGCAAAAGTGCTTTTATTAAAAACAGTCAACAAAAACAAAAACAGTGTTCATAAAGTGCAGTTCATTCAAAGAGTCAATAAATAATCCATTAAAAAAAACGTGGGAGTAAAACCAATATATAGAAAAAAAAACAATCCTTTAAAACGAGAGGTTAAAATCTTCTTTAGGAAGCAGTCTTAAAACAACAAACAAATCCGGTGCATCGTTTATTAGCGTCTCACCTGCTTATCCCGTTTGGGCCAAGCAGCAGGCAAGACGCTCTCTGCAGCTGCCCTCCTACAACACACGCGAGACTGGAGACCTCCCGATCCCTGGCTTCGGTCTGGCACTCATCCCAGTCCCCGAGACTTGATGTCCACCAATGACCAGGACGCTCACATTGGGGACTCCACCACCAAGCCTCCCGACTTCCGCTGCCTTTCCGCGGCCCGTCGCTTTCACCTGATCACTCCCGCTACATGGTCGCTCAGCGGGAGCAACCTCAACTCAAGCACCTGGGTGTCGGCCTAACACCCAGCTTCCTTGCAGCTGCCCATGAGCGCTCGATCGCGCGCTCACCACACGCACACACCACGTGTCTGTCTCTCCTGCACCGCATGCTTCCTCGCTCCCTGTAACCTCCGTCCTCTTTCCTTTCCTTTTTCACTCCGATCGTTTTTTACACCTCCCTTCAACCGACTTGCGCTTCTTTTTTATAACGTGAGGGGGCATCACAGCTGTAGCATTAGCCACGGGAGCAATCACGAATGTGGGCAGTTCCTCACCTGTGCACACGGTGAGAAACGCCCACATCGACGACTGCCCCGCGGCTCGCTACAACAACGCCCCTCACGAAGCCGCCTTCGGGTGCGGTGATTATTTATTTAAAATGAATGGCCTTTTCTCAACGAGCTGTGGACCCATAACACCAGGGGGGCGCGATTAAAACTGTTATGAAAACTCGGGTCGCAAATACTTAAACGTTGAGAAAAGCTGGAATAAGGTGATGATAAACCCACTGTGGTAGATCAGGTTGAATTTGCTCTGCTGCACCAAACATTCAAAGGTGTCAATCCGGAGCACATCAGAGAGGCTGAGAGACACGGCGCAGATCAGTCACCGGCACTCCGACACACACGGGACACTCCAAGGTGAGCATTGCACATATCAAGGTCGGCATTAAAGATCTTCTTGAGTGCTGAGGCAACAAAAAGCAGCGGGATAAACACATCTGGACCTGCTGTTGAAAAAACATTTGCTTTTAACAACAGCATCCCTCCCTCGTGAACACATCTTCAAGGTCCGGACAGGTGATCAGTAAAAAGTTTTTTAGTCACAGCACAGTGCAATAATAAAACATTTCCTAAAACATATAGTTGTCCAGTCTGTATTATTCCTAAGCAATCTTCCAGTAATAGAGGCGCAATCCCAGTTACTAACACATTAACACTCAAAGTAAGAACACACTTATCAATTTAATATTTAAAAATTTAAACCGCTAAACCCGCCATCAACAACTACAAAAACATTTGAAATCGTTACTCAAATATTTCTTTTGTTATAGACATAAAACAAGATGCACATTTCCATTTGATATATCTTTACTAGTGTTCTCGCCTTGCTCGCTTCCGGTCCACGCTGGAATTTGCTGTTTAATAAAAAAAAAAAAAAGAAAGAAAATCAGACTCTTTTGGGTCATAATTCACAAGGGGTGGACGCGGGACCCGAACCCACGAATGCTTTATTATGAAGCGGTAACGCTACCGCTGCACCACTACTATTTGCAGGAGGATGGTATATAATGTATGTTTTTTAATATATACATGTACTGAAGACGAAAACAATTATACTGTATATAGATGTATACTATATGACATACCTTCAGTGTTGCATGAAAACGTTGCATGAGGCGAAGAATTGATATTTATGAGAGTATTATAGTGAGAGATGTGTCGTCACCCGTATTGCTAAAGTTCTTCTTTGCAGCATTATGCATTCAACAAGTCGGCGTTTGTATGATGTATAATTTATAATTTTATTTTATGCCACAACGTATTATTGGGCACGATCATTTAACATGTATTGATCATCTACAAACTTTCATTTCAATGGGAATTCTGTTGAGTTTTTTTAACTCTGTTGATGCCATATGTACTTCAAACGGGGGCTCAATGAATAAATAATGAGTCGAAGCTTTGCGCAGAGTACTGAGATTGCGTCATGACGGGCTTTGAACAGGGCTCCGATGCCTCAAACATGCGTACTACTGAGATCATGACGGGGCTACTGAAGCCTCAGACATGCGTAGCACTGAGATCATAACGAGGCTCCGAAGCCTCAGACATGCGTAGAAATGAGATTGCGTCATGACGGGCTTTGAATGGGTCTCCGAAGCCTCAAACATGCATAGTACTGAGATTGCGTCATGATGGGCTTTGAACGGGGCGCCGATGCCTCAGACATGCGTACGACTGAGATCATGACGTGGCTACTGAAGCCTCAGACATGCGTAGCCGAGATTGGATCATGACAGGACTTCGAGCAGACATGGTCACTGGTTACTGAATCTTTGTGAAGCCTCAGCACACTGAAAGGCATTGACCTCTATATTTTGAGAGTCTGACACTTAACTCTCTAGTTATATTTTGTAATTTATTGACATTACACATTTCGGTTGAAATGGTTAAGCTAAAATTCAGGTAGTTGCTGAGAATTAATTATTGTTCTTGTGGATTGCTGTGATTTCCTTTGTCTGATACATAGTGTCAAAGATATATTGTTATATATCAACTATATATATATATATGAAAAGATTAGGTAAATCGTTCAACCTTTTATGGAACACTTAATTTTGTTCAAAACCGTACCTCATATAGTATACATCTATATAATTTTTTCGTCTTCATTAGGAGAACAATGATACTCTCATATCAATTAAACCATTTTAACGTGCATATGTCAAACAACATATTTCATCCACCGCAGTAAGAACAGTAGTAGTAGTTGTTCAGTTGTGCAGAGCTCGTTAATTATCCCGATTAGGTGGCTCAGTGGTGTTGTCACTGTCGCTCAGAAAAAACACCAGGGATTCGCGTCGCTGATTCTCCTGAAAGTTTTTTTTTCTATTCCTCCATTTAACAAGCTTGGACGGATAGCGAGCGAATCGAGCTATCGAGGGAAGGTTGGGCCACCATAGTCGGGCAGGGGCACACGCCCCTAATTATATTGTGTATGTAAAGAGTTTCACTGTAAAACGTAATAAACTTCATATTTGTGTGTTTGGAGACCCTGGTGTCGTACTGAATTTGTATTGTAGAAAAACAAACTACTGTCCAGCATGCCTAAATGTGTCTTTTCATGTCTGATCGCTATACGGCACTTCCAACTTGAAACTTAATTGTTGCGGCGCAGCATCTTCGTTTCAGTCAGTCATTGTCCTGTTAGCCTATTTACTGTTAAGTGCTGCTTGGGCTACCGTTTTTAGTACAACAGGTGACATACGTAGTTCTTAAATCGATATTGAAATGCACACACAAGTCTCCCAAATTATTTATTGAAATACATCAGTGTCCGTTTTAGGAAGTCGTAGTTTTTGCTTGTTCCCGTTATTAGGAATTATAATTTCTCAGTGTCACATATTATTCGTTACTACTCGTGGGTCCCATATCATTGAGATTCTGTATAAGGAAACTTTTTTAAAAGGAGCGTTGATTAGACTGACTATAGCAGACTTGTCATCTTCTTAAAATGACTTTATTGATTTGATATTGACAATTAATCATAAGGTCAAACATCGAGGATTTGAGTTTGCATGGACTGCGCGGTTTCTTTTTTTTTTTTTCGTGACATCGTGTCAGTAGAGAGTGCGTCACGTTAACAATGCACTCTGTCCTAAATGACAGCGCACACGCTTTTTGATATTTCCTAAAGGCCAATCTGTCTCAATTTGCTCATTAATATATTTTGACAGTGTATTTTAGTGAGAATGATTATAAACATATTACCTATGTTCATTTCCCATGTAGATATGTAACGTTTGGCGAGAATAAATAAAAAGTAACAACACATATAATAGTTATGTTGCATTGTTTATGATGAACAAAATTCATCGTTTATCGGAAATGTTCTACTTATACAGTCGATTTATTCCACTTCTGAAGGTGTACATTGTCGGTATTCTCCATTGCATTTGCCCCCGAGTGTAACGTGTGCCAGTGTAACCGAGGGATGGCAGACGAGCTCACGCAATGGGTGACAAGGAACATTCTCATCCTGATGCCCAGGCTCTTGTCATAAATATTCCCATCTTGTGCTTTTTCTCGTTCCTGCAAGTTTACTATTATTATTGGACATGTAGAGGAAATGTGTTTTATTTTATGTCTATGAAAGGAAGGACGGTAAAGCCTTGAATGAAACTGAGTGTTGATGCTTTGGGTAACAAGACAGGTTAAGGAGCAGGGAACATTGAATGTGACAGTGACTGCGGGGGATTGTGTAACTGGAAGATGGTTTAAGAATACAGAAACGACAAAAGCTTAGTGTTTCAGTAATTATATTTACTTCAATTATTTACTCTGTTGTGCTGCAGTTCGGAAGATTACTTATTTACCCCCCAGCGCAGCCTTTAATAAGATGCATTCAGAAAGAAAGGATGTTGCTGATGTAGCGGCTTTAGAATGGCTGCTGGTGATTTGGAAGAAGACAGACACAGCAATACCCGAATGCTTGCGTTTATTCTACAAAAGCGTCATCCAGCTTTTTTCTACAAGACAAGCAGTAAAGGGCACAGTCAGCACATGTAACGTCAGGTGCTCTCTGTCTCCTGCAAAAGCGTCATCCAGCTTTTGGCAGGAGTCTGCTGTACGTTACATGCGCGTCCCGTGGGTGTTGCATCAATTAAAGCGACCCCCCCGCTACAACAGACAAATAGGAACTATATACAACAGATACAATGATTACATTCAAAAAAATTTACAATATATATAAAACAAAAGAAGTTCAGTATATATATATAAAAAAAAAGTTTTGAGAATGTTCACAATAAAACAAACTAACTCAGCCACACTGACAAAGTCAGATGCTTTTTTGAAAGTTTGGCTCCAGATGTGCTTATCCAGCTGCTCCTCTTGTCAGTACTTGAGTGATCTTTACGTTCACCTGTGGATGAATTCGCAAAGTTTCTTTACAACTTTTGTCTCATTAACGCAGAAATCCCGAGGCTTTCCTAAAATTGCAGAAGACACTGTTGATGGCGCTGATTCTGTTTTAAAGACAGTTGTGATTAGTTATGCAGAACACGCCTTTACTCACATTGCTTTTGAAATCAATAATACAAATCAGCAACAGATCTGGGAATCACTGAATAGTAAAAACGTTTAATGAGGAATGTCTTGCGCATATACTGGTGTAATGACCACGTCGGCTTTGATGAAGCATTTCTTAGCCTCTGTGATATGATCGACATGGGGTAGAATAGATTCTGGATTGTTATGATACGTGCTACCTTACGCAAAATATAATCAATTTGTTACAAATTCTTGGTGGACACGATTCCACACCAAGGAAAAAGGTGCCCCATGTAAATCGTTCATAATGTCTCCAAAATATATTTGTTAACTTTCAGACAAGTACTACTTAACTGTTTTATACAAAATCCTTATTTCAACATATGTGAGCCCCAACTAGGATTTGAACTCGGGTTAGCGTATTTTATCAATATAGCACAGACAACCGCTTTTACGCTTTGAACCAAAGCACTTCAGCAGACTAGTTACTGACCAAATCGACTGTTGATTGCGCAGATATCAATGACGTCATTACGCTAGCGTGTTCAAAAATCAGGTGACGGGCGCATTTGAAGCAAGCCTCGAAGCGGTGCTTCGATAGCTCGACACAGTGTCGAAACCTGAGTATCGAGCGGCCCATCACTATTCTGCACCATTTTTTTCTGATGTTGTAACTCTTTATTGCTTCAACAACAAACGTCTAAACAATAGCCCCTTACTTTTAAGGCCCAATGAATGTTTTTGCTCTACTTTTCCTCCCACAGTATGAAATTTATTTACAGACACTTTTACGCTCATAGGTTTCCCTTCTTATCACTCGGTGTTCTTTAAAGCAATACAGTCCTTTATTTTATATACTAAATACTATACCCATTTTTTCATATACATTATACACTTTGTACATTCCCTAAATTCCACACTCGTGCTCACTCACACTTTTGCACCTTGAGTGCCTGCCCTAGTGCCCTCTCTTTGCACTTCTGTGCCACACACGCTCTACACCTTTGTGCTTCACTCACTGCGTCGCTTTAATGCGCTCCACACGTACCCGCACTAATGTGCTCCCATTTGCCTCATTGCTTGACTGCGCTCCACACACTCTTTGCACGTATGTGCCTTTCCTAACCTATTGAAAAAATGAAAACTATTCTATTCCCTTATCTGTCCCTTTTACTAGCACACTCAAACCACCTGTCTTACGTGGATCCCTTCCACCAGCTCTCCCTATAATTCGCCTGGAAGCGATGTCCGAACAGGACTTTTGCCTACCCACAGCCGACCCCATCTCTAATCCGGGAGGTAACGATAGGTCTCCAGTCACACCTGAAACTAACTCTTTATACTGGGGCACAGTCGGAAGGGGCTTGCCAGCGCACTTTTTCCCTCAGACTGGTTCTCTCTCGAAGTGGCTTGCAGGTGGCCGGCGATATATTGCCTCTTTCTATGCATTCCCGCTCACGCTACACTGGAGAACATTTTACAGCCACAGTAAGAGGTTATAGTTCAGGAATTCCACACCTATCTATACACGGTTTGCCATCGTAACGGTAACCTCAGTATTTGATAGGCTTTCAGTATACCCGTTACTCGTGCAGCCCTCGGTCATCTGTCCCCTGGATCGTAGCTTTTAACCAATTCAAAAAACCTTTAAATTCAAATTCCCATTATTTACTGCACATAACATTCGTACGATCACATTTACATCAGCTCTACAGCCTTCACACATTCAGTTTAAGTTTGTGTGCCCATCTTCTAGTCCTACCTTGTTCTTTTAGAGAGGCTTTCTGCCACTGTCTCTATTGGAGGGGCGGGCGTTCTTTTGAAACTTCACACAAATAAATTTTAGCGAAATATTGCTTACCTTTTTAGGTGATCACCATCTGTGTTTGTTTCGCAGAGCACTGTCCCGCCGCTGGATGTCGCAACTGCCTTTTTCTTTGTCGCGTCGGGGTCGCCAGAATCTGATGAAGCGAAATCGTCGGAGCAAAAGACGCACCAAATGGGTTTTCACCTGGAATGAAGGCTCTAGGAGTCAAGAGGATGGGCAAATAGAGTAATTAGCTTTATTGCAATAAAACAATTAGCAGACTCAACCCAATTCGGCCAAATCAGGCTGAGCCCCGAACAGTTCAAAAATCACAGTTTATATAATGATTTCTTATTATTCTGACCTCGCTCGAATCAGCTCATCGCTGCCTTTCTTGACTCCTTTTTTCTGCAGCTGGTCTAATTAACTTTTATTAGAACCACCAATATTTCTTATTTTCTGTCAATTAGGCCTATCTTTATTTTTCTGCTTCGCTTATTTTTAGGTCGGCTAAGAACCAACAGGTGTTTTCTCTTCTTCTATCTTTGAGCTGTCATTATCTCATCATCCTCTCTTCCTGGGTCCTCTCGCTAGGTTATATTGGTAGCTAAAGCTAAGCTTTAATTAAAAGAAATATGGCATGTGCCTTTATTTAACCATTTGTTTAGCAGGCCTAACTTGCATTAATGTTTGCACTAAGGTTAATGCTTATATATTTTTCTATATTTATTTATGCTAATACATGAATATACTAATTTTATTTTCCATATAATCTAGTCAAATAAAAACAAAAGTTTGAATTAATTTCTCCCAAGCTTGCGATGTTTTAAGAGGTGTAACTTTTGCAATATTCTTTAATTGGAAATATACAACCCTAGTAATCTGATTAATGTGTGGTTTAAAGTTTAGGTTGGAGTCTATGATTACCCCTAAATTCTTACCTCTGCCTTGACTTTTAATGCAAAAGGATCACATTTTTTTTCAAAGACAATCACTATATCCATTTTGCCAACCAGTAAGATTTTATTTATTTATTTATTTATTTATTTATTTAGCTTTACTGTTAACTGTTTATTCATTCAGTAATACATTAGGTGCTATAGATAAGTGAAGCTGTGTGTCATCTGCATAACCTTGTGTTCTAGTATAATCAGGCCTAATGGTATAGCATATAAATTGAAAAAAGCAGTGGGCCCAGAATAGATCCTTGTGGTATGCTGTATACAATACCATAGATCTCTGAACTATGTACAATCGCACAGCTAACACACAATTTTATACCTGTTAAATGAGACTTAAATTATTTTAAGATGCTGCTAGAGAGACCCACCCATTGACTAAGGTGATTTATAAGGACATTATGGTCTAAGGTGTCACATGTTGTACTCAACAACAACAACCAACATTTATTTATATAGCTCATTTTCATACAAACAGTAGCTCAAAGTGCTTTACATAATAAAGAATAGAAAAATAAAAGACACAATAAGAAAACAAAATAAGTCAACATTAATTAACATAGAATAAGAGTAAGGTCCAATGGCCAGGGGGGACAGAAAAAAAAAAAACTCCAGACGGCTGGAGAAAAAAATAAAATCTGTAGGGATTCCAGACCATTAGACTGCCCAGTCCCCTGTGGGCATTCTACCTAACATAAATGAAACAGTCCTCTTTGGATTTAGGGTTCTCACGGAAGGACTTGATGATGATGGTCACGTAGACTTCTGCCTTTTAATCCATCCATCATTGTTGGAGCATCATGAAGCTTTGAGTAGGTGGAAGTGGCGCAGGCCATCACCACAAAGAAACCGGAAAAAGAAACAGAAGAGAGAGTAGGGGTCAGTACGGATTTTAGATCCACCATGAATAGTTATGATGAATTGAACATACAGAGTATCAGGATTAAGTTAAATTAAGTTAAATTGAAGTTATAAAAAGGCCATGTTAAAGTAATGTGTTTTCAGCAGTGTTTTAAAGTGCTCTACTGTACTAGCCTGGCGAATTCCTATTGGCAGGCTATTCCAGATTTTAGGTGCATAACAGCAGAAGGCCAAACGCCTCACCACTTCTTTTAAGTTTTGTTCTTGGGATTCTAAGGAGACACTCATTTGAGGATCTAAGGTTACGATTTGGAATATAAGGTGTCAGACATTCCGATATATAAGATGGGGTGAGATTATTTAAGGCTTTATAAACCATAAGCAGAATGACACAGGTAACCGGTGTAGTGACATCAAAACTGGAGAAATGTGTTCGGATTTTCTTTTCCTAGTTAGGATTCTAGCAGCTGCATTCTGCACTCGTTGCAAACAATTTATGTCTTTTTTGGGTAGTCCTGAGAGGAGTGCGTTACAGTAATCTAGTCGACTGAAAACAAATGCGTGAAGTAATTTCTCAGCATCTTTCAAAGATATAAGAGGTCTAACTTTTGCTATGTTTCTTAGGTGAAAAAATGCTGTCCTAGTGATCTGATTAATATGCGATTTAAAATTCACACTACAGTAAACAATTACCCCTAAGCTTTTTACCTCCGTCTTGACTTTTAATCTTAATGTATCCAGTTTATTTCTAATAGCTTCATTGTATCCATTATTGCCAATCACTAAGATTTCAGTTTTCTCTTTATTTAACTTGAGAAAGTTACTATTCATCCATTCTGAGATACAAGTCAGACATTGTGTTAGTGAATCAAGAGAGTCGGTGTCATCAGCATAGCTGTGGTAACTCACGTTGTGCCCTGAGATAATCTGACCTAACGAAAGCATGTAGATTGAGAATAACAGCGGACCCAGGATAGAGCCTTGTGGAACACCATATAGGATATCATGTGTCTTCGAGTTGTAATTCCCACAACTAACAAAGAATTTTCTCCCTGTCAGGTAGGTTTCAAACCAATTTTTAACCAAAATGGTTAAAAAAAAAAACAACTCACCATGTCTTTTCCTACAGTTCTCAAACTAATTTATAGAACACAACAGATTTAGAACAGTACATTTTAACTTTTTTCTTCTTTTTTTGTCTTTTTGTCTTGTTTTCAGGTTGTTTGTTTTGTAAGCCACTGAACTCTCTGTTTGTAACTCTACAGCTCCACTCTCCTTTCTCCTCAACCCACTCTACAATAACAGTCTCCTGTTTCCCTTTGCAAACATTCTTACAAATTCATCCATATTCAAGTAATTTGCTATTGACTTCTCATGGGCCAAGATCACCAAATTCCTCTTTCTTTTATGTAACATGGTGTGACGATAGGGGGTTAGGACCCGTGACAAAGTGGAGAAGGAACTCTCACACGATGCTGAAGACACACCAATTACCAGGGCTGTTACATACAATTTATGCAGCTCAGGAAAGGCTTCCTTGTACTCCTGCAGGAGTTTACACACAGTGGACAGGTCTGTTTCCTTTGAAAAATTTTGAGCAGCATCTGTTTTCCCAAAAGAACTTCATTTTTCAGACTTACAACATCTGCTACAGTGCCAGCCATCACAGCCAGAGTGTGCAACAGGATGGGATCTAGAAATGCTAGATTTGGGTGCAAGACTAGATATGGCTCTCATCAGGTCAATCTTCTTGTGTGAAAATCTAGTTTCCATTTCTGAAATGGCCCTGTCAAGTATTTTGAGCCAGGGATCTTTTCAGAGACTGATGGGGGGAAATGGTAGGGTCACCAGAGGCTGTATGGCCCAAAGTTGAGAGCACAACACTTTGACCCAGGTGTTTGCTCATTGTTCTCCTTCTCTTTATTGGATGTGACTCATCCTCAGCAGGAGATGACACTCCCCAACAGTCATCCTCACAGATGTTTTTTAAAGAGCCCAGTGCTGCACTAACAACCTCAGAAGCACTGCACAGATCAACTGACTGAGACTGTAGAATAGCATTTGCTGGTTTCAAGACACCAAGCACCCGCACTAGGAACTTTCCAATCTCAAAGAAGTGATGCCTCTTAATTTGGCATAGCAGGCCTGATGC
This sequence comes from Polypterus senegalus, assembly GCF_016835505.1. Taxonomy (NCBI): domain Eukaryota; kingdom Metazoa; phylum Chordata; class Cladistia; order Polypteriformes; family Polypteridae; genus Polypterus; species Polypterus senegalus. The sequence goes on from NC_053156.1 coordinate 288,416,224, forward strand.
CTCGTACACAGGTCAACTGCAGCATCATCATCCTCTGTCATCTCAGATAGGATACTAAGGATTTGTTCTTGATTGTCCACAGTGCACCTTGTCACCTCATAGTGGCTTGTCCATCTGGTCTCAAGCAGCCTTTTAGACAAGGTGCATCATGTTTATTGAGCACATAGTGGTGGTGAAAAAAGTTGTAGAGTGAACTCGATAGGCTAAAAAATTTTTTTGCACACGGCTCACTCTGCATGGCATGCACAACTGCACTAAGTGCAGTTGGTGGTTGTAGCAGTGGATGTATGGGACATATCTGTCAAGACTCTTTTGGAGCAGAGCTTGTACACCACCTCTAACCCCACTCATCACAGAAGCCCCATCATAACACTGGTTAAGTATACTGTCAGCACTGTAGCCAGCATCACAAAGGTGTAATAGGATCTCAGAGGTGATGTACTCTGCATCAAGTTGTTACAAGTCAAGCAACCCAATAAGATGCTCCTCTGGCATGGAATTTCTGACAAACCGTATTATCACATTGCACCTATCTCTGGTCCCATCACTTCTGAGGCAAAACTCTGTAGAATCAGCACTTTCATATTTTTTCCTGACCTCTCCAAGCACCATGTCAGCCAGTGTTTGGATAATTTCATTTTGGATATCCTTAGATGTGCATTTTGCATTTTTTGGGATACCCTTAGCAATGCTTTCTAGCTTCTCATCCTTCTCTAAGGTATATTCCATCAGTTTTAGAAAAATACCTGAAGCAATGTCATCATCATTACCGCTGCATCATGTCTCAAGGTTTTTGCAGTCCCACTGACCCCCAACTCATTTAAACAGAGAAACCTTATAGCACTACCAATACTCTTGACATAGTAATGGTTTTATTCAAGTTGTGTTTTACCAACCAACATTGAATCCACAGTCTCCCCTCTGGCCTCTCTGCTTTTATACTCAGTCCAGATGGTTGAAGCATGCACATGGCTGTGGCTGGACACATGCCTCTGTAGCCCGTTGTCTCGATCAAGTGCTGCTTTCCAGTTGTTAAAACCAGTTAAGGTAAAAACTACATCCCTCTCATTAACAGTGCTGCCATATTTCCGACAGGGGAACAGAAGCATGCGTCCCACACAACAGAGTACTCCAGCCATGGTTGTGTGCGGTACCAGGCAGGATTGAATGATCTGTTGTACCACCAAATACACGTTTGGGGTAACTAGCCAGTATTGGCTGGGATGGAGTAATGCCATTTAAGTCACTGGGTAGCTGAGTGGGTTGCTTTGGGGCAGCAATTGTTGGCAGAGGTACAGGAGAAGCAGTGCCTGTTGATGCCACAGGAGTAGACATGCTAGCTGCTGTCTCTGATGTACCAGAAGCAGCATCATTGCTACTGCTATTGGTACAGCCAGGAGCAGCGCCACACTTTTTAAAAGCTTGGAAAAAAGGATGCATCTCACAGCATTAACTTTCCCTTTGTGAGCTGCTGGAAGCTGGGGAGGAAAGTGAATAAATAAGCTTTACTAAAATCGCTGTGATTACATCAGTATATGAAAGGAGAAAACTGTTGAGTGCAGAGTTGAAAGCTGGAACGGGGCTTTGTGTCGGGGTCTAACAGACAGACAGGCTCACAGTTGGTGCTTATGGGATCAAGAAAGAAACACTTCTCTACCAGACTGAAACTGTGAGATGAACAATGGACTAGTCCCCCATTGACTGTACAAATGTAGATGCATTTTTTAGTTTTTTATTGTCACGAGATTTGCTGCTTCCTCAAAGCCTCCTGCAGTTGACGAGCTCATTTCGCTCTGCCCTGCCTACTGAGAAACCTGACACCGGGTCATTTGCATACTAACAGTGATTGGATGTTTAGCTGGGGGGAGGGTGAGTGGGGGATCTCTACGGAGTACTGTGTGAACTTCGCACATACAAACCACAAAGGAAAGAGCGAACAAGAGGTGAAACCTATCATCTCATTTGTGCCTTTTCCAGTGGATTTTTCAGCTACTGTAGTAAATCTTGTCCATATTCAGTTTGTGGGTAATCTATTATTTTCTTTCTCAACCTCTAAAAGTTTGATTTAAGGGGGCATTGCCCCCTCTTGCCCCAACGTAGAGCCGGCCCCGGATGGATCTAAAATTTTCAAGAGCTGAGGAGTCACGATTATGTTTCTTAAGAAGGGGTTTAACTACAGCAGTCTTAAGACAGTCTGGGAAGACCCCGTATCTAATGACGAATTTACTATGTCAAGAACATTATCAATTAGCACGCCTCGATACTTCTTTGAAAAACCTTGTTGGTATTGGGTCAAGGACGCAGGTGGAGGGTTTTAATTGAGATATTATTTTTTGTAAATCGGGTAAATCTATCCTAGTGAAAGAGTTTAATTTGTTTATAACAGAATGCTGGGGTTTAGGAGGATCCTTAGTGTTGGAGGGATATACTATGTTATTTCTAATATCATTAATTTTTTGATTGAAAAATACAGCGAGAGCCTCACAGGTTTTACTGGAAGTACTTAGGAGGCATTCCTTTGAGTTACCTGGGTTTAGTAGGCGATCAATTGTAGAAAATAAGACTCTGGGATTACTAGCATTGTTATTTATAATCTTAGAGAAATAGCAGCCTCTGAAGACGGACAGTGTTATTGTATTCTGTTATTTTAACTTTTAATATTTCATAGTGGATAGTAAGTTTAGTCTTCCTCCATTTACGCTCAGCTCTGCGGCATGTTCTCTTTAAATCAGACACTCTTTGGGTCTTCCATGGTATAACAATGCTAGAAGATTTAAGAGAACAAGAACAGATCTGTAACCTTTGTCATTTGGTACTTTAAACAGTGCTGTTTCTGTACTATGATTCAATTTAAAACCTGACTGAAATTTAATAAGAATAGAACGTTTGTTCCAGCAATCATTTAACTGGTGAAAAACTGTTTTTTTTTTTTCTACAATTAAATTTTAAATATGTAAGTTGGAAATAGGTCTAAAGTTGTCAAGGCCTTATGATCTTATGTTTCTTTAGTAGTGTTTTGACGACTGCAGTCTTTTGACAACCTCGGTATCTAATGATGAGTTCACTATGTAAAGTACACCATCAATTAGCACAAGCCTGTTGGGATTGATCAAGGGTACAAGTGGAGGGTTTTAGGTGAGAAACTATGTTATGGAGTTCAGGTAAACCTATTTGAGTAAATGAAATTTAATTCCCTAAAAGGGGCATGATAGGGTTCAACAGGATTAACTTTAAAGGGATGTATTATATTATATCGAATACTGTTTATTTTGTAAAGCATTCTGCAAAAGCCTCACAAGCTTCATTAGATGTTTTCAGTAGGCATTCCGTTAAATGAGCTGAGTTTGGTAGATTATCAATACTTAAAATAAAAATAAAACTCTTGGATTTCCAGCATTATCATTTACTAGCCATCCCCCACGGCTCTGCCTGCGTAATAGTGAAACAGGACAAATTTTTAAAATCAATGAACAAACAGGTATCACTGGCTAAGCGGAGGCAAGGCACACTCCAAAATGCTGAGGTACATCGACTTGAACGGAGGCTGGTGCGTGAGTGAGGAGGCCCCTTCCCAGCTCCCCACTCCTGACGTCATGCTTCCCCCTCCCTTCGGCCTGCAACCTCTATCTCGGATTAGCACTAATATATTACTCCTGCTAGCAAACTATGATTCTTAGCATGTTGAGAGAAGTCGCAAAATCAACCAGAATGTTCAACAAATTATAGAAAAAAACCCAATCTAAATCTGTTAAGTAGTTCTCTCATTTGCTAGCTAAGTGGAGGTAAGGAGCATGCCCCAAGGCAGGCACTTGAGTGAGAAGAGCCCCACCCAATCCCTCAGCCGGCTCGCCTCTCTCAGAAACACGCAAATAAATCTGTACCACAAGCAAACTATGATATTTAGTGTGATGACAGAAGTTGCAAAATCAATCAGAATGTTCAAGCAAATTATAGAAAAAAAATCCGTTAAGTAGTTCTCTCACAAAAGCTGACAGACAGATGGGCAGACAGACGTTGGATTTTATACAGAGTTTTGCAGTAATAGGACTGCCTCTCACGCTGGACTGCTTTGATATATCCATCCATCCAACCATCCTCTTCCGCTTATCCGAGGTCGGGTCGCGGGGGCAGCAGCTTAAGCAGAGAGGCCCAGACTTCCCTCTCCCCGGCCACTTCTTCCAGCTCTTCCAGGAGAATCCCAAGGTGTTCCCAGGCCAGCCGGGAGACATAGTCCTTCCAGCGTGTCCTGGGTCTTCCCCGGGGCCTCCTCCCGGTTGGACGTGCCCGGAACACCTCACCAGGGAGGCGTCAGGAGGCATCCTGATCAGATGCCCGAGCCACCTCATCTGACTCCTCTCGATGCGGAGGAGCAGCGGCTCTACTCTGAGCCCTCCCGGATGACTGAGCTTCTCACCCTATCTTTAAGGGAAAGCCCAGACACCCTGCGGAGGAAACTCATTTCAGCCGCTTGTATTCGCGATCTCGTTCTTTCGGTCACTACCCATAGCTCATGACCATAGGTGAGGGTAGGAGCGTAGATCGACTGGTAAATTGAGAGCTTTGCCTTACGGCTCAGCTCCTTTTTCACCACGACAGACCGATGCAGAGCCCGCATCACTGCGGATGCCGCGACCGATCCGCCTGTCGATCTCACGCTCCATTCTTCCCTCACTCGTGAACAAGACCCTGAGATACTTGAACTCCTCCACTTGGGGCAGGATCTCTCCCCCAACCCTGAGAGGGCACTCCACCCTTTTCCGGTTGAGGACCATGCTTTTGGATTTGGAGGTGCTGATTCTCATCCCAGCCGCTTCACACTCAGCTGCGAACCGATCCAGAGAGAGCTGAAGATCACGGCCTGATGAAGCAAACAGGACAACATCATCTGCAAAAGCAGTGACCCAATCCTGAGTCCACCACACCGGACCCCTTCAACACCCTGGCTGTTCCTAGAAATTCTGTCCATAAAAGTTATGAACAGAATGGTGACAAAGGGCAGCCCTGGCGGAGTCCAACTCTCACTGGAAACGGGCTCGACTTACTGCCGCAATGCGGACCAAGCTCTGACACCGTTGTACAGAGACCTAACAGCTCTTATCAGGGGTCCGTACCCCATACTCCCGAGCACCCCCACAGGATTCCCGAGGGACACGGTCAATGCCTTTTCCAAGTCCACAAAACACATGTAGACCGGTCGGGCAAACTCCCATGCACCCTCCAGGACTCTGCTAAGGGTGAAGAGCTGGTCCACTGTTCCGCCACCAGGACTAAAACCACACTGTTCCTCCTGAATCCGAGGTTCACTATCCGGGACCCTCCTCTCCAGAACCCCTAATAGACTTTTCCAGGGAGGCTGAGGAGTGTGATCCCTCTATAGTTGGAACACACCCTCCGTCCCCTTTTAAAGAGGGGACCACCACCCCGGTCTGCCAATCCAGAGGCACTGTCCCGATGTCCATGCGATGTTGCAGAGACGTGTCAACCAAGACAGTCCTACAACATCCAGAGCCTTAAGGAACTCCGGTATCTCATCCACCCCGGGCCCTGCCACCAAGGAGTTTTTGACCACCTCGGTGACTTCAGTCCCAGAGATGGGAGAGCCCACCTCAGAGTCCCCAGGCTCTGCTTCCTCATTGGAAGGCATGTTAGTGGGATTGAGGAGGTCTTGAAGTACTCCTCCCACCGACCCATAACGTCCCGAAGTGAGGTCAGCAGCACCATCCCCACCATATACGGTGTTGACACTGCACTGCTTCCCTCCTGAGGCGCCGGACGGTGGACCAGAATCTCCTCGAAGCCGTCCAAAGTCGCTCTCCATGGCCTCCAAACTCCTCCCATGCCTCAGCAACAACCGCCGCCGCGTTCGCTTGGCCTGCCGGTACCTATCAGCTGCCTCCAGAGACCCACAGGACAAAAAGTCCTATAGGACTCCTTCTTCAGCTTGACGGCATCCTCACCGCCGGTGTCCACCAACGGGTTCGGGATTGCCGCCACGACAGGCACCGACCACCTTGCGGCCACAGCTCCGTCAGCCGCCTCAACAATAGAGGCACGGAACATGGCCCATTCGACTCAATGTCCCCACCTCCCTCGGGACGTGGTTGAAGTTCTGCCGGAGGTGGGAGTTGAAGCTACTTCTGACAGGGGACTCTGCCAGCCGTTCCCAGCAGACCCTCACAACACGCTTGGGCCTACCAGGTCTGACCGCATCTTCCCCACCATCGGCCAACTCACCACCAGGTGGTGATCAGTTGACAGCTCCGCCCCTCTCTTCACCCGAGTGTCCAAGACATATGGCCGCAAGTCCACGGCGACACGACCACAAAGTCGATCATCGACCTGAGGCCTAGGGTGTCCTGGTGCCAAGTGCACATATGAACACCCTTATGCTTGAACATGGTGTTGTTATGGACAATCCGTGACGAGCACAGAAGTCCAATAACAAAACACCGCCGGGGTTCAGATCGGGGGGGCCATTCCTCCCAATCACGCCCTTCCAGGTCTCACTGTCATTGCCCACGTGAGCATTGAAGTCTCCCAGCAAAACGAGGGAATCCCCAGAAGGTATGCCCTCTAGCAACCCCTCCAGAGACTCCAAAAAGGGTGGATACTCCAAACTGCTGTTCGTGCATACGCACAAACAACAGTCAGGACCCTTCCCCACCCGGCGGAGGGAGGCCACCCTCTCGCCCACCGGGTAAACCCCAATGCACAGGCTCCAGTCGGGGCAATAAGTATGCCCACACCTGCTCGGCGCCTCTCACCGGGGGCAACTCCAGAGTGGTAGAGAGTCCAGCCCCTCTCAAGGAGATTGGTTCCAGAGTCCAAGCTGTGCGTCGAGGTGAGTCCGACTATATCTAGCCGAACCTCTGACCTCGCGACTAGCTCAGGCTCCTTCCCTTCAGAGAGGTGACATTCCACGCCCCAAGAGCCAGTTTCTGTAGCCGAGGATCAGACCGCCAAGGTCCCCGCCTTCGGCCACCACCCAACTCACACTGCACCCAACCTCCTTGGCCCCTCCCATAGGTGGTGAGCCCATGGGGAGGAGGACCCACGTTACCTCTTCGGCTGTGCCCCGCCGAGCCCCATGGGTGCAGGCCCGCCACCAGGCGCCACCATCAGCCCCACCTCCAGGCCTGGCTCCAGAGGGGCCCGGTGACCCGTCGGGCAAGGGAAAACGCGTCCAAGTTTTATTCTTCATTGGAGGTTTGTTGAACCGCTCTTTGTCTCATCCCTCACCTAGGACCAGTTTGCCTTGGTGGTTCTACCAGGCATAAAGCCCCAGACAACATAGCTCCTAGGATCATTGGGACACGCAAACCCCTCCACCACGATAAGGTGACGGTTCAAGGAGGGGTGGAGGCACGGACGGGGTGCTTTGATATATTCAGTTTAATTTGCTTTCAATATTTCATACTGGACTGTTAGTTAATTTTTTTCTCCAATTACGCTCAGCTTGGTGACATTTTTCTTAAGTTCAGACACTCAATGAGTCTTCCAAAGTAGTTTACTCGCCACTCTCACTTTGTCACCAGACTGTCATACCTGTGTTATCCCTCCAATATACTCATTTATAATCCTGTCTACCCTTGTATAGCATCTTCAACTCTGCCACTTCCAGCTCTGCCTCCTGTCTTTTCGTCAGTGCATCTGTTTCCAAACCAAACAACACAGCTGTTCTCACTAAAATTTTATAGACCTTCCCTAACACTCTTGCATGTACCCTTCTGTTACAAATCACTCCTGCCACTATCCTTCACCCTGTCCACCCTGCCTGCACTCTTTTCTTCACCTCTCTGCTGCACTCTACATTGCTTTGGACTGTTAAACCCAAGTATTTAAATGTGTCTACCTTCACCACCTCTGCTCCTTGCAGTCACACCCTTCCACCACTTTCCCTCTCATTTATGCACATGTACCCCGTCTTACTCCTTCTGACTTTCATTCCCATTCTCTCCAGTGTGTACCGCCACCTCTCCACGTTCACCTCTACCTGCTGTCTACTTTCACTACTGATAACCATGTCATCCATGAATATCATAGTCCATGGAAACTCCTGTCTGTTCTCATCGGTCAGCCTGTCCATTACCATTACAAACAGGAAAGGGCTCAGTTCTGATCCTTGATGAAATCCCACTCTCACCTTGAACCAGGCTGTCAATACTACTGCACACCTCACTGCAGTTACACTGCTCTAATACATATCCTGCACCATAACCTCACATTCTTCTGTGCTACTCCTGACTTCCTGATACAGTACCATGCCTCCTCTCTTGGCACCCTGTCATATGCTTTCTCCACAAACACACAATGCAATTCCTTCTGACCTTCTCTGTACTTCTCCATCAACACTCTTAATGCAAACATCACATCTGTATTACACTTTCCTAGCATGAAATTATATTGCTGCTCACATATCAACACCTCTCCTTTCAGCCTAGCATCCATCACTCTTTTCCATATCTTGATGGGGTGGCGGATCAACTTTATACACCTGTAGTTACTGCATCTCTGCACATCTCCCTTATTCTTGAAAATGGGTACTAATATGCTTCTTTCCACTCCTAAAGCATCTTCTCACTTTTCAAGATTTTGAAAAATAGAAACTCTACTGCCAGCTCCTCTAAACATTTCCAAGATTCCACTGGTATATTGTCCGGGCCAACTGTTTTTCCACTGTTCATCCTCTTCATAGCTTCCCTCACTACAGTCTTGCTGATCCCTGGTATTTTACGATCTCCACTTCATCCAACCTACACTTACTCTCATTTTCTGTGTTCATAAGTTTTTCAAAGTACTCCTCCAATTTTTTCAACATTGCTCGCTGTATTAGGGTAAGAACTAAATTCAGATTGATTATTCAGACTACTTTGATAAGCCTAGAGGTTGCTGATACCTCTGAATAATTTTTTGTAACAATATGCTTCTCTTTAGTTTTAGTTACCAGTACTTGTACATCAAATAAAACACAGAAATGGTCAGACATACAGATATCCACAACCTGCCTCTTGTCAATTTTTAGTATTTTGAAATGACTAAATCCAGTGTGGATGACCTGCTGGCTATGATCAAATGCATTTAAAGTTAATTAATTTTCTTGCTTTACTATCATACCGGTTATCCATATGAAAATTGAATTTGCCTGTAATTAGGAACCTGTCATGATTAGTTATTATTTTAGATACTAAGTCTGAAAATTCTTTGATAAAACTAGGGTGCTTTGCCCTCTGCTTGCTTTGCTCACCAACCCCCGGAAGGGCGCTACGTGCTAGCCTCTTGACGGTTCTGTCACTCGCGTATGGGGATGCAGATGAACCATTTAAACAGATTTTTATTTTGATGGGAATTGTTACATATGCATAATAGAACTAACTATTTTACATTACAGCAAATAATTAACCATAGTAAAAATAGTAAAACAACAATTTGAAAGTAAATTATTTTTCATGTTGCATTAGAGTTTTTCGTTGAGTAATTTGAATTTGAAAGTACTGTTTCAGTTGTTACTCTGTTATTTAGTCAAGTAACATTCAAGGTGTCAGAAGTATACAGCCTTATCAGAGTGTGAGGGCAGCTTGAAATGGTAATTAAGTTATTTGTGTTGTTACTGCTTTGTCAGGACCTTTTAGTTAAACTATGGTTCATTATTATAGTGCTAATACAGTGCAGGTAACATGTTGAAGTGTTATCACA